>NW_027139379.1:0-41773 GCF_035084215.1 Heptranchias perlo
TTGAAAGGAAAAAATTTGCAGGGCTACAGGGAAAGGACGGGGGAGTGGGACTGGCTGGATTGCTCTGACAGAGAGCTCGCATGGACTCGATGGGCCGAATGGCCTCCCTCCGTACTATGATTCTGTTATAATTTCTCCTGTCTCAGCCTCGAAGGGACCAATGTTTACTTTCCCTACTCTCTTCCTTTTTACACACTTGTAGAAACGCTTACAATCTGCTTTTATATTTCTTGCTAGTTTACTCTCATATTCTATTTTTTCCCTTTTTATCAATTTTTTGGTCGTCCTTTGCTGATTTTTAAAACTCTCCCAATCCCCAGGCTCATTGCTCTTCTTGGCAACATCATAAGCCTCTTCTTTCAATCTAATACTCTCCTTAACTTCTCTGGTTAGTCGTGGGTGGATCACTTCTCCCGTGGAGTCCCGCATTGAGAATTATGAATTATTTCTTAAAATGTTCACCATTGCTTATCTGCCATCATGCCCTTTGATCTAATTTCCCAATCGCCCCCTGGTACCGACGGAATTGGCATTGTTTAAACTTAAGGTCAGAGTTTCAGAATGAACGACATCGCTCTCAAGCTCAACATGAAATTCTATCATATTATGATCACTCTTCCCCAGAGGAACCTTAATGTGAGGTTGGGCCCTGGGCAGAACATCAATGGAGAATGGTGAGATATTTAACAAAGTTCTTGGCTCCAGTGATTCCAGAAGAGCTGGAGCTTGCGGGGGGGTGGGGAGGAAAATTCCAAATTGGTGAGAAGTGAGATGAGAGACATTGTAATAAATAAAAGGAAAATATTCGAGGTTAATCTAACTGAGGAGATGATGCTGGGAGATGATGGGATGCCTGCATGCCGAGGCAAATGGGGGGAGGAACAGCGGAGGACCGAGAAAGGATCGGCCGAATTCCAACCTGGAGTGCAAGTGTGGTGCGGGGCTGGGGGGGGGGGGCTGGGGGGGGCGACAAACCCAAACCGTCTGGCCCCACGAGTGACACCCAACGTCATTCCAGGAGAGATTCCCGGCCGGAGTGACGAGCCTGGCGATGCGACCAGTATCGCAGTGGCAGGAAGCCAAAGGTCAGGTCCCGAAAAGTTCAGGAAGGCGAGACCGAAGGTTCACTTCGGAGGTCGGAAGAGACCCCGCCAGAGACCCCCTCACGAGAGAGAGACCCCTCACCACGGACGCCCCGCTGGAGATGCCCCGCGAGAGATGCCCCCAGAGAGACGCCCCCCCCAGAGAGACTCACCCCCCCCCAGAGAGACCCCCCCCCCCCCAAGAGAGACGCCCCCCCCAGAGAGACCCCCCCCCAGAGAGACCCCCCCCCCAGAGAGACGCCCCCCCCCCCCAGAGAGACCCCCCCCCCCCAGAGAGACGCCCCCCCCCCAGAGAGACGCCCCCCCCCCACGAGAGAGACGCCCCCCCCCAGAGAGACGCCCCCCCCCCACGAGAGAGACGCCCCCCCCCCACGAGAGAGACGCCCCCCCCCCCACGAGAGAGACGCCCCCCCCCAGAGAGACGCCCCCCCCCCCCAGAGAGACGCCCCCCCCCCAGAGAGACGCCCCCCCCCCAGAGAGACGCCCCCCCCAGAGAGACGCCCCCCCCCCAGAGAGACCCCCCCCCACAGAGAGACGCCCCCCCCCCCAGAGAGACGCCCCGCCCCCCCAGAGAGACGCCCCGCCCCCCAGAGAGACGCCCCCCCCCCCAGAGAGACGCCCCCCCCCCACGAGAGACGCCCCCCCCCCCCAGAGAGACGCCCCCCCCCCAGAGAGACGCCCCCCCCCCAGAGAGACGCCCCCCCCAGAGAGACCCCCCCCCCCAGAGAGACCCCCCCCCCCCAGAGAGACGCCCCCCCCCCACGAGAGACGCCCCCCCCCCACGAGAGACGCCCCCCCCCCACGAGAGACGCCCCCCCCCCACGAGAGACGCCCCCCCCCCACGAGAGACGCCCCCCCCCCACGAGAGACGCCCCCCCCCCACGAGAGAGACGCCCCCCCCCAGAGAGACGCCCCCCCCCCCCAGAGAGACGCCCCCCCCCCAGAGAGACGCCCCCCGCCAGAGAGACCCCCCCCCCCAGAGAGACCCCCCCCCCCCCAGAGAGACGCCCCCCCCCAGAGAGACGCCCCTCCCCCAGAGAGACGCCCCTCCCCCAGAGAGACGCCCCTCCCCCAGAGACTCACCCCCCCCCAGAGAGAACCCCCCCCCCAGAGAGACGCCCCACCCCCCAGAGACTCACCCCCCCCCAGAGAGAACCCCCCCCCCAGAGAGACGCCCCACCCCCCAGAGAGACGCCCCCCCCAGAGAGACCCCGCCAGAGATACCCCACGAGGAATACCTCACGAGAGATACCCCATTAAGTGGGTACGGGAGCAGAGTGGTTATGTTACTGAACAAGAAATCCAGAGGCCCGGACTAATTATCCAGAGTCAAGAGTTCAAATCCCACCACGGCAGCTGGGGAATTTAAATTCAATTAATTAAATTTAATTAATTGAATAAAAATCTGGAATTAAAATACTAGTATCAGTAATGGTGGCCATGAAACTACCGGATTGTCGTAAAAACCCATCTGGTTCACTAATGTCCTTTCGGGAAGGAAACCTGCCGTCCTTACCCGGTCTGGGCCTATATGTGACTCCAGACCCACAGCAATGTGGTTGATTCTGAAATGGCCGAGCAAGTCACTCAGTTGTAAAATCTCACTTAAAAAAAAGTCACAATAAGAATAAAACCGGACGGACCACCCGGCATCGGACCACTCGGCACCGGACACGACAAAGGCAAAACACCAAGCCCAGTCGACCCTGCAAAGTCCTCCTTACTAACATCTGGGGACTTGTGCCAAAATTGGGAGAGCTATCCCACAGACTAGTCAAGCAACAGCCTGACATAGCCACACTCACAGAATCATATCTTTCAGCCAACGTCCCAGACTCTTCCATCACCATCCCTGGGTATGTCCTGTCCCACCGGCAGGACAGACCCACCAGAGGTGGCGGTACAGTGATAGACAGTCAGGAGGGAGTGGCCCTGGGAGTCCTCAACATTGACTCTGGACCCCATGAAATCTCATGGCATCAGGTCAAACATGGGCAAGGAAACCTCCTGCTGATTACCACCTACCGTCCTCCCTCAGCTGATGAATCAGTCCTCCTCCATGTTGAACACCACTTGGAGGAAGCACTGAGGGTAGCAAGGGCACAGAATGTACTCTGGGTGGGGGACTTCAATGTCCATCACCAAGAGTGGCTCGGTAGCACCACTACTGACCGAGCTGGCCGAGTCCTGAAGGACACAGCTGCCAGACTGGGCCTGCGCCAGGTGGTGAGCGAACCAACACGAGGGAAAAACCTACTTGACCTCGTCCTCACCAATCTACCTGTCGCAAATGCATCTGTCCATGACAGTATTGGTAGGAGTGACCACCGCACAGTCCTCGTGGAGATGAAATCCCGTCTTCGCACTGAGGACACCATCCAACGTGTTGTGTGGCACTACCACCGTGCTAAATGGGATAGATTCAGAACAGATCTAGCAGCTCAAAACTGGGCATCCATGAGGCGCTGTGGGCCATCAGCAGCAGCAGAATTGTATTCCAGCACAATCTGTAACCTCATGGCCCGGCATATTCCTCACTCTACCATTACCAACAAGCCAGGGGATCAACCCTGGTTCAATGAGGAGTGTAGAAGAGCATGCCAGGAGCAGCACCAGGCATAACTAAAAATGAGGTGCCAACCTGGTGAAGCGCCAACTCAGGACTACATGCATGCTAAACAGTGGAAGCAACATGCCATAGACAGAGCTAAGCGATTCCACAACCAACGGATCAGATCAAAGCTCTGCAGTCCTGCCACATCCAGTTGTGAATGGTGGTGGATAATTAAACAACTAATGGGAGGAGGAGGCTCTGTAAACATCCCCATCCTCAATGATGGCGGAGTCCAGCACGTGAGTGCAAAAGACAAGGCTGAAACGTTTGCAACCATCTTCAGCCAGAAGTGCCGAGTGGATGATCCATCTCGGCCTCCTCCCGATATCCCCACCATCACAGAAGCCAGTCTTCAGCCAATTCGATTTACTCCACGTGATCGAATCATAGAAGTTTACAACATGGAAACAGGCCCTTCGGCCCAACATGTCCATGTCGCCCAGTTTATACCACTAAGCTAGTCCCAATTGCCTGCACTTGGCCCATATCCCTCTATACCCATCTTACCCATGTAACTGTCCAAATGCTTTTTAAAAGACAAAATTGTACCCGCCTCTACTACTGCCTCTGGCAGCTCGTTCCAGACACTCACCACCCTTTGAGTGAAAAAATTGCCCCTCTGGACCCTTTTGTATCTCTCCCCTCTCACCTTAAATCTATGCCCCCTCGTTATAGACTCCCCTACCTTTGGGAAAAGATTTTGACTATCTACCTTATCTATGCCCCTCATTATTTTATAGACTTCTATAAGATCACCCCTTAACCTCCTACTCTCCAGGGAAAAAAGTCTCAGTCTATCCAACCTCTCCCTATAAGTCAAACCATCAAGTCCCGGTAGCATCCTAGTAAATCTTTTCTGCACTCTTTCTAGTTTAATAATATCCTTTCTATAATAGGGTGACCAGAACTGTACACAGTATTCCAAGTGTGGCCTTACTAATGTCTTGTACAACTTCAACAAGACATCCCAACTCCTGTATTCAATGTTCTGACCAATGAAACCAAGCATGCCGAATGCCTTCTTCACCACCCTATCCACCTGTGACTCCACTTTCAAGGAGCTATGAATCTGTACTCCTAGATCTCTTTGTTCTATAACTCTCCCCAACGCCCTACCATTAACGGAGTAGGTCCTGGCCCGATTCGATCTACCAAAATGCATCACCTCACATTTATCAAAATTAAACTCCATCTGCCATTCATCGGCCCACTGGCCCAATTTATCAAGATCACGTTGCAATCCGAGATAACCTTCTTCACTGTCCACAATGCCTCCAATCTTGGTGTCATCTGCAAACTTACTAACCATGCCTCCTAAATTCTCATCCAAATCATTAATATAAATAACAAATAACAGCGGACCCAGCACCGATCCCTGAGGCACACCGCTGGTCACAGGCCTCCAGTTTGAAAAACAACCCTCTACAACCACCCTCTGTCTTCTGTCGTCAAGCCAATTTTGTATCCAATTGGCTACCTCACCTTGGATCCCGTGAGATTTAACCTTATGTAACAACCTACCATGCGGTACCTTGTCAAAGGCTTTGCTAAAGTCCATGCAGACCACGTCCACTGCACAGCCCTCATCTATCTTCTTGGTTACCCCTTCAAAAAGCTCAATCAAATTCGTGAGACATGATTTTCCTCTCACAAAACCATGCTGACTGTTCCTAATCAGTCCCTGCCTCTCCAAATGCCTGTAGATCCTGTCTCTCAGAATACCCTCGAACAACTTACCCACTACAGATGTCAGGCTCACCGGTCTGTAGTTCCCAGGCTTTTCCCTGCCGCCCTTCTTAAACAAAGGCACAACATTTGCTACCCTCCAATCTTCAGGCACCTCACCTGTAGCTGTCGATGATTCAAATATCTCTGCTAGGGGACCCGCAATTTCCTCCCTAACCTCCCATAACGTCCTGGGATACATTTCATCAGGTCCCGGAGATTTATCTACCTTGATGCGCGTTAAGACTTCCAGCACCTCCCTCTCTGTAATATGTACACTCCTCAAGACATCACTATTTATTTCCCCAAGTTCCCTAACATCCATGCCTTTCTCAACCGTAAATACCGATGTGAAATATTCATTCAGGATCTCACCCATCTCTTGTGGTTCCGCACATAGATGACCTTGTTGATCCTTAAGAGGCCCTACTCTCTCCCTAGTTACTCTTTTGCCCTTTATGTATTTGTAGAAGCTCTTTGGATTCTCCTTTGCCTTATCTGCCAAAGCAATCTCATGTCCCCTTTTTGCCCTCCTGATTTCTCTCTTAACTCTGCTCTGGCAATCTCTATACTCTTCAAGGGATCCACTTGATCCCAGCTGCCTATGCATGTCATATGCCTCCTTCTTCTTTTTGACTAGTGCCTCAATCTCCCGAGTCATCCAAGGTTCCCTACTTCTACCAGCCTTGCCCTTCACTTTATAAGGAATGTGCTTACCCTGAACCCTGGTTAACACACTTTTGAAAGCCTCCCACTTACCAGACGTCCCTTTGCCTGCCAACAGACTCTCCCAATCAACTTCTGAAAGTTCCTGTCCAATACCATCAAAATTGGCCTTTCCCCAATTTAGAATTTTAACTTTTGGGCCAGACCTATCCTTCTCCATAGCCATCTTAAAACTAATGGAATTATGATCACTGGTCCCAAAGTGATCCCTCACTAACACTTCTGTCACCTGCCCTTCCTTATTTCCCAAGAGGAGGTCAAGTTTTGCCCCTTCTTGGGAAGCCCTCGAGGAGTACAAAAAGTGCAGGGGGATACTTAAAAAAGAAATTAGGAGATCAAGGAGGGGCCATGAAATAACACTGGCGAGCAAAATAAAGGAAAATCCTAAGATGTTTTATAAGTATATTAAGGGTAAGAGGATGACTAGGGAAAAAATAGGGCCCATTAGGGACAAAAATGGCAATCTGTGTGTGGAGCCGGCAGATGTAGGAGGGGTTCTAAATGAATTTTTTGCATCTGTTTTCACTATGGAGAAGGACGATGTAGACATAGAAATACGACAGGGGGACTGTGATATACTCGAACATATTAACATCGAGCGGGAGGAGGTATTGGCGGTTTTAGCAGGCCTAAAAATGGATAAATCCCCAGGCCCGGACGAAATGTATCCCAGGCTACTGTGTGAGGCAAAGGAGGAGATTGCGGGGGCTCTGACACATATATTCAGAACCTCTCTGGCCACAGGGGATGTGCCAGAGGACTGGAGAACCGCTAATGTAATACCATTATTCAAGAAGGGGAGTAGGGAAAAACCGGGGAACTACAGGCCAGTGAGCCTAACATCAGTGGTAGGAAAATTATTGGAAAAAATTCTGAAGGACAAAATTAGTCTCCACTTGGAGAAGCAAGGATTAATCAGGGATAGTCAACATGGCTTTGTCAAGGGAAGATCATGTCTGACTAATTTGATTGAATTTTTTGAGGGGGTGACTAGGCGTGTGGATGAGGGTAACGCAGTGGATGTGGTATACATGGATTTCAGTAAGGCCTTCGATAAAGTCCCCCACAGGAGACTGGTCAAGAAGGTACGAGCCCATGGAATCCAGGGTGCCTTGGCACTTTGGATACAAAACTGGCTTAGTGGCAGAAGGCAGAGGGTGATGGTCGAAGGTTGTTTTTGTGACTGGAAGCCTGTGGCCAGTGGGGTACCACAGGGATCGGTGCTGGGTCCCTTGCTGTTTGTGGTCTACATTAATGACTTGGATATGAATGTAAAAGGTATGATCAGTAAGTTCGCTGATGATACAAAAATTGGTAGGGTGGTAAATAGCGAGGAGGATAGCCTCAGTCTGCAGGACGATATAGATGGGTTGGTCAGATGGGCGGAACAGTGGCAAATGGAATTTAACCCGGAAAAGTGCAAGGTGATGCACTTTGGAGGGACGAACAAGGCAAGGGACCACACAATGAATGGGAGGACCCTAGGCAAGACAGAGGGTCAGAGGGATCTTGGTGTGCAAGTTCACAGATCCCTGAAGGCGGCGGAACAGGTAGATAAGGTGGTAAAGAAGGCATATGGGATACTTGCCTTTATTAGCCGAGGCATAGAATATAAGGGCAAGGAGGTTATGATGGAGCTGTATAAAACACTGGTTAGGCCACAGCTGGAGTACTGTGTGCAGTTCTGGTCACCACACTACAGGAAGGATGTGATCGCTTTGGAGAGGGTGCAGAGGAGATTCACCAGGATGTTACCAGGGCTGGAGCGCTTCAGCTATGAAGAGAGACTGGGAAGATTGGGTTTGTTTTCCTTGGAGCAGAGGAGGCTGAGGGGGGACATGATTGAGGTGTACAAAATTATGAGGGGCATAGATAGGATGGATACTAAGGAGCTTTTTCCCTTTGTTGAGGGTTCTATAACAAGGGGACATAGATTCAAGGTAAAAGGCGGGAGGTTTAGAGGGGATTTGAGAAAGAACGTTTTCACCCAGAGGGTGGTTGAAGTCTGGAACTCACTGCCTGAAAGGGTTGTGGAGGCAGGAACCCTCACAACATTCAAGAAGCATTTGGATGAGCACTTGAAATACCATAGCATACAAGGCTACGGACCAAATGCTGGAATATGGGATTAGAGTAGACAGGGCTGATGGCCGGCGCGGACACGATGGGCCGAAGGGCCTCTATCCGTGCTGTATAACTCTATGACTCTATGACTCTATGGCTCTCGAGTCGGGCCATCCACATACTGAATGAGAAATTCCTCCTGAATACACTCAACAAATTTCTCTCCATCCAAGCCCCTAATGCTATGGCTGTCCCAGTCAATGTTGGGAAAGTTAAAGTCCCCTACTATTACCACCCTATTTTTCTTGCAGCTGTCTGTAATCTCCTTACATATTTGCTCCTCAATTTCCCGTTGACTATTTGGGGGTCTGTAGTACAATCCTATCAAAGTGATCTCTCCCTTCTTATTTTTCAGTTCTACCCATATGGACTCAGTGGGCGAACCCTCGGATATATCCCCTCTCACTACTGCCGTGATGTTCTCCCTAATCAAGAACGCAACTCCCCCTCCTCTCTTACCTCCTGCTCTATCTTTCCTATAGCATCTGTACCCTGGAACATTGAGCTGCCAGTCCTGCCCCTCCCTTAGCCATGTTTCAGTAATAGCTATAACATCCCAGTCCCATGTACCCATCCATGCCCTGAGTTCATCTGCCTTGCCCATCAGACTTCTTGCATTGAAATAAATGCAGTTTAATCTAGACTTCCCTTGGTCTTTGCCCTGCTTTCTCAGACCATCTGTCCGGTCATGTTCTGTGCACTCTCCCTTACTGCCTTTTGTTTCTGTCACCACTTTATTTCCCACTGGCTTCCTGCATCGGTTCCCATCCCCCTGCCACATTAGTTTAAACCCTCCCCAACAGCACTGGCAAACACTCCCCCTAGGACATTGGTTCCAGTCCTGCCCAGATGCAGACCGTCCAATTTGTACTGGTCCCACCTCCCCCAGAACCGGTTCCAATGGCCCAGGAATTTGAATCCCTCCCTCTTGCACCATCTCTCAAGCCACGTATTCATCTTAGCTATCCTGTCATTCCTACTCTGACTAACCCGTGGCACTGGTAGCAATCCTGAGATTACTACCTTTGAGGTCCTACTCTTTAGTTTAACTCCTAACTCCCTAAATTCAGCTTGTAGGACCTCATCCTGTTTTTTACCTATATCGTTGGTGCCTATATGCACCACGACAACTGGCTGTTCACCCTCCCCCTCCAGAATGTCCTGCAGCCGCTCCGAGACATCCCTGACCCTTGCACCAGGGAGGCAACATACCATCCTGGAGTCTCGGTTGCGTCCGCAGAAACGCCTGTCTATTCCCCTTACAATCATAGAATCATAGAATCATAGAAGTTACAACATGGAAACAGGCCCTTCGGCCCAACATGTCCATGTCGCCCAGTTTATACCACTAAGCTAGTCCCAATTGCCTGCACTTGGCCCATATCCCTCGATACCCATCTTCCCCATGTAACTGTCCAAATGCTTTTTAAAAGACAAAATTGTACCCGCCTCTACTACTGCCTCTGGCAACTCGTTCCAGACACTCACCACCCTTTGAGTGAAAAAATTGCCCCTCTGGATCCTTTTGTATCTCTCCCCTCTCACCTTAAATCTATGTCCCCTCGTTATAGACTCCCCTACCTTTGGGAAAAGATTTTGACTATCGACCTTATCTATGCCCCTCATTATTTTATAGACTTCTATAAGATCACCCCTTAACCTCCTACTCTCCAGGGAATAAAGTCCCAGTCTGTCTAACCTCTCCCTGTAAGTCAAACCATCAAGTCCCGGTAGCATCCTAGTCAATCTTTTCTGCACTCTTTCTAGTTTAATAATATCCTTTCTATAATAGGGTGACCAGAACTGTACACAGTACTCCAAGTGTGGCCTCACCAATGCCCTGTACAACTTCAACAAGACATCCCAACTCTTGCATTCAATGTTCTGACCAATGAAACCAAGCATGCTGAATGCCTTCTTCACCACCCTATCCACCTGTGACTCCACTTTCAAGGAGCTATGAATCTGTACTCCTAGATCTCTTTGTTCTATAACTCTCCCCAACGCCCTACCATTAACAGAGTAGGTCCTGGCCCGATTCGATCTACCAAAATGCATCACCTCACATTTATCTAAATTAAACTCCATCTGCCATTTATCGGCCCACTGGCCCAATTTATCAAGATCCCGTTGCAATCCTAGATAACCTTCTTCACTGTCCACAATGCCACCAATCTTGGTGTCGTCTGCAAACTTACTAACCATGCCTCCTAAATTCTCATCCAAATCATTAATATAAATAACAAATAACAGCGGACCCAGCACCGATCCCTGAGGCACACCGCTGGACACAGGCATCCAGTTTGAAAAACAACCCTCGACAACCACCCTCTGTCTTCTGTCGTCAAGCCAATTTTGTATCCAATTGGCTACCTCACCTTGGATCCCATGAGATTTAACCTTATGTAACAACCTACCATGCGGTACCTTGTCAAATGCTTTGCTGAAGTCCATGTAGACCACGTCTACTGCACAGCCCTCATCTATCTTCTTGGTTACCCCTTCAAAAAACTCAATCAAATTCGTGAGACATGATTTTCCTCTCACAAAACCATGCTGACTGTTCCTAATTAGTCCCTGCCTCTCCAAATGCCTGTAGATCCTGTCTCTCAGAATACCCTCTAACAACTTACCCACTACAGATGTCAGGCTCACTGGTCTGTAGTTCCCAGGCTTTTCCCTGCCGCCCTTCTTAAACAAAGGCACAACATTTGCTACCCTCCAATCTTCAGGCACCTCACCTGTAGCGGTGGATGATTCAAATATCTCTGCTAGGGGACCCGCAATTTCCTCCCTAACCTCCCATAACGTCCTGGGATACATTTCATCAGGTCCCGGAGATTTATCTACCTTGATGCGCGTTAAGACTTCCAGCACCTCCCTCTCTGTAATATGTACACTCCTCAAGACATCACTATTTATTTCCCCAAGTTCCCTAACATCCATGCCTTTCTCAACCGTAAATACCGATGTGAAATATTCATTCAGGATCTCACCCATCTCTTGTGGTTCCGCACTTAAATGACCTTGTTGATCCTTAAGAGGCCCTACTCTCTCCCTAGTTACCCGTTTGCCCTTTATGTATTTGTAGAAGCTCTTTGGATTCACCTTTGCCTGATCTGCCAAAGCAATCTCATATCCCCTTTTTGCCCTCCTGATTTCTCTCTTAACTCTACTCCGGCAATCTCTATACTCTTCAAGGGATCCACTTGATCCCAGCTGCCTATGCATGTCATATGCCTCCTTTTTATTTTTGACTAGTGCCTCAATCTCCCGAGTCATCCAAGGTTCCCTACTTCTACCAGCCTTGCCCTTCACTTTATAAGGAATGTGCTTACCCTGAACCCTGGTTAACACACTTTTGAAAGCCTCCCACTTACCAGATGTCCCTTTGCCTGCCAACAGACTCTCCCAATCAACTTCTGAAAGTTCCTGTCTAATACCATCAAAATTGGCCTTTCCCCAATTTAGAATTTTAACTTTTGGGCCAGACCTATCCTTCTCCATAGCTATCTTAAAACTAATGGAATTATGATCACTGGTCCCAAAGTGATCCCTCACTAACACTTCTGTCACCTGCCCTTCCTTATTTCCCAAGAGGAGGTCAAGTTTTGCCCCCTCTCTAGTCGGGCCATCCACATACTGAATGAGAAATTCCTCCTGAATACACTCAACAAATTTCTCTCCATCCAAGCCCCTAATGCTATGGCTGTCCCAGTCAATGTTGGGAAAGTTAAAGTCCCCTACTATTACCACCCTATTTTTCTTGCAGCTGTCTGTAATCTCCTTACATATTTGCTCCTCAATTTCCCGTTGACTATTTGGGGGTCTGTAGTACAATCCTATCAAAGTGATCTCTCCCTTCTTATTTTTCAGTTCTACCCATATGGACTCAGTGGGCGAACCCTCGGATATATCCCCTCTCACTACTGCCGTGATGTTCTCCCTAATCAAGAACGCAACTCCCCCTCCTCTCTTACCTCCTGCTCTATCTTTCCTATAGCATCTGTACCCTGGAACATTGAGCTGCCAGTCCTGCCCCTCCCTTAGCCATGTTTCAGTAATAGCTATAACATCCCAGTCCCATGTACCCATCCATGCCCTGAGTTCATCTGCCTTGCCCATCAGACTTCTTGCATTGAAATAAATGCAGTTTAATCTGGACTTCCCTTGGTCTTTGCCCTGCTTTCTCAGACCATCTGTCCGGTCATGTTCTGTACACTCTCCCTTACTGCCTTTTGTTTCTGTCACCACTTTATTTCCCACTGACTTCCTGCATCGGTTCCCATCCCCCTGCCACATTAGTTTAAACCCTCCCCAACAGCACTGGCAAACACTCCCCCTAGGACATTGGTTCCAGTCCTGCCCAGATGCAGACCGTCCAATTTGTACTGGTCCCACCTCCCCCAGAACCGGTTCCAATGGCCCAGGAATTTGAATCCCTCCCTCTTGCACCATCTCTCAAGCCACGTATTCATCTTAGCTATCCTGTCATTCCTACTCTGACTAACCCGTGGCACTGGTAGCAATCCTGAGATTACTACCTTTGAGGTCCTACTCTTTAGTTTAACTCCTAACTCCCTAAATTCAGCTTGTAGGACCTCATCCTGTTTTTTACCTATATCGTTGGTGCCTATATGCACCACGACAACTGGCTGTTCACCCTCCCCCTCCAGAATGTCCTGCAGCCGCTCCGAGACATCCTTGACCCTTGCACCAGGGAGGCAACATACCATCCTGGAGTCTCGGTTGCGTCAGCAGAAACGCCTGTCTATTCCCCTTACAATCGAGTCCCCTATCACTATAGCTCTGCCACTCTTTTTCCTGCCCTCCTGTGCAGCAGAGCCAGCCACGGTGCCATGAACCTGGCCACTGCCACCTTCCCCTGGTGAGCCATCTCCGCCAACAGTATCCAAAACGGTATACCTGTTTTGGAGGGAGATGACCGCAGGGGACCCCTGCACTGCCTTCCTACTCTTCCTCTGTCTGTTGGTCACCCATTCACTATCTCCCTCAGTAATTTTTATCTGTGGTGTGACCAACTCACTGAACGTGCTATCCACGACTTTCTCAGCATCGCGGATGCTCCAAAGTGAGTCCATCCGCAGCTCCAGAGCCGTCAAGCGGTCAAACAGTAGCTGCAGCTGGACACACTTCCCGCAGGTGAAGGAATCAGGGATACAGGAAGGATCCCTGAATTCCCACATCCCACAAGAGGAACATGACACGGCGCTGGGATCTCCTGCCATGACTTAACCCTTAAATTAGCTTAAGAACAACTACAATGTCAAGAGAAAAAAAAAGGAAAGAAAAACTACTTACCACTCCCTTTAAGGAGTTTACTCCTTTAAATTGTTCTCAATTTGGAGAATGTTCACTACACTAGGGACCTTGATTCACTAAAAAATAAATGCTACTTCCTATAAGACCTGCAGACCTTCCCTTTCCTTTTACTTCAGTTACTGTAGATAAGGAGAAATACTCACCTGAACCTACTCACCAATCAGGTGCCTCCCCTGTGTCGCGTCCCGATCTGATTCCTGACGTCACTTCGAACTCGGTCGCAGCTCCGCTCGGCTCGGCTCCTCTCAGCTGTTCTCAGCGCTCTGAAATCCCGCCTTTTATCGGACGCTCCCTCCGCTCGGCTCGGCTCCTCTCAGCGCTCTGAAATCCCGCCTTTTATCGGACGCTCCCTCCGCTCGGCTCGGCTCCTCTCAGCTGTTCTCAGCGCTCTGAAATCCCGCCTTTTATCGGACGCTCCCTCCGCTCGGCTCGGCTCCTCTCAGCTGTTCTCAGCGCTCTGAAATCCCGCCTTTTATCGGACGCTCCCTCCGCTCGGCTCGGCTCCTCTCAGCTGTCCCCTATCACTATAGCTCTGCCACTCTTTTTCCTGCCCTCCTGTGCAGCAGAGCCAGTCACGGTGTCATGAGCCACCACCCCCTCGGGCAGTGCATTCCAGATCCTAACCACTCGCTGCGTAAAAAAGTTTCTCCTCGTGTCACCTTTGGTTCTTTTGTCAATCACCTTAAATCTGTGTCCTCTGGTTCTTGACCCTTCCACCAATGGGAACAGTTTCTCTCTCTCTACTCTGTCTCGACCCTTCATGATTTTGAACACCTCGATCAAATCTCCTCGCAACCGTCTCTGTTCCAAGGAGAACAACCCCAGCTTCTCCAGTCTATCCACGTAACTAAAGTCCCTCATCCCTGGAATCATTCTAGTAAATCTCTTCTGCACCCTCTCTAAGGCCTTCACATCTTTCCTAAAGTGCGGTGCCCAGAACTGGACACAATGCTCCAGTTGTGGTCGAACCAGTGTTTTATAAAGGTTCATCATGACTTCCATACTTTTGCACTCTCTGCCTCTATTTATAAAGCCCAGGATCCCGTATGCTTTTTTAACCACTTTCTCAACCTGCCCTGCCACCTTCAATGATTTGTGTACATATACCCCCAGATCTCTCTGTTCCTGTACCCCTTTTAGAATTGTGCCCTCTAGTTTATATTGCCTCTCCTCGTTCCTCCGACCAAAATGTCTCACTTCCCATTTTTATGCGTTAAATTTCATCTGCCACGTGTCCGCCCATTCCACCAGCCTGTCTATATCCTCTTGAAGTCTATCACTATCCTCCTCACTGTTCACTACCCTTCCAAGTTTTGTGTCATCTGCAAATTTTGAAATTGTGCCCTGAACACCCAAGTCCAAGTCATTAATATATATCAAGGAAAGCAGTGGTCCCAGCACTGACCCCTGGGGAACACCACTGTACACCTCCCTCCAGTCTGAAAAACTGGCATAGAAACATCGAAAATAGGAGCAAGAGTAGGCCATTCGGCCCTTCGAGCCTGCTCCACCATTCAAAATGATCATGGCTGATCGTCTAACTCAGTGCCCTGTTCCCGCTTTTTCCCCATATCCCTTGATCCCTTTAGCATTAAGAAATATATCTATCTCCTTCTTGAATACGTCTAATGACTTGGCCTCCACTGCCTTCTGTGGTAGAGAATTCCACAGGTTCACCACCCTCTGAGTGAAGAAATTTCTCCTCATCTCGGTTCTAAATGGCATTCCCCGTATCCTGAGACTGTGACCCCTGGTTCTGGACTCCCCAGCCATCGGGAACATCCTCCCTGTATCTAGTCTGTCCAGTCCTGTTCGAATTTTATATGTTTCAATGAGATCACCTCTCATTCTTCTAAACTCGAGTGAATACAGGCCTCGTCGACCCAATCTCTCCTCATACGTCAATCCTGCCATCCCAGGAATCAGTCTGGTGAACCTTCGTTGCACTCCCTCCATGGCAAGGATATCCTTCCTCAGATAAGGAGACCAAAACTGCACACAATACTCCAGATGTGGTCTCACCAAGGCCCTGTATAACTGCAGTAAGACATCCCTGCTCCTGTACTCAAATCCTCTTGTAATAAAGGCCAACATACCATTCACCTTCCTAACTGCTTGCTGCACCTGAATGCTCGCTTTCAGCGACTGGTGTACAAGGACACCCAGGTCTCATTGTACATCAACATTTCCCAATCTATCACCATTTAAATAATACTCTGCCTTTCTGTTTTTCCTTCTGAAGTGGATAACCTCACATTTATCCACATTATACTGCATCTGCCATGTATTTGCCCACTCACTCAACTTGTCTAAATCACCTTGGAGCCTCTTTGCATCCTCCTCACAACTCACAATCCCACCTAGTTTTGTGTCATCAGCAAACTTGGAAATGTTGCATTTGGTTCCCTCATCCAAATCATTGATATATATTGTGAATAGCTGGGGCCCAAGCACTGATCCCTGCGGTACCCCACTAGTCACTACCTGTCACCCGGAAAAAGACCCATTTATTCCCACTCTGTTTCTGTCTGTCAACCAATTCTCAATCCATGCCAGTATATTCCCCCCAATCCCATGGGCTTTAATTTTGCACACTAACCTCTTGTGTGGGACTTTATCAAAGGCCTTCTGAAAATCCAAGTACACCACATCCACTGGTTCTCCCCTATCTATTCCACTCGTTACATCCTCAAAAAACTCCAGTAGGTTTGTCAAACATGATTTCCCTTTCATAAACCCATGCTGACTTTGTCCAATCCCGTTAATGCCCCTCCAAGTGTTCTGTTATCACATCTTTTTTAATAGACTCTAGCATTTTCCCCACTACTGATGTTAGGCTAACTGGTCTGTAATTCCCTGATTTTTCTCTCCCTCCTTTTTTAAATAGTGGGGTTACATTTGCCACCCTCCAATCTGTAGGAACTGTTCCAGGGTCCATAGAATTTTGGAAGATGATCACCAATGCATCCACTATTTCCAGGGCCACTTCCTTTAGTACTCTGGGATGTCGATTATCAGGCCCTGGGGATTTATCGTCTTTCAGTCCCATTAATTTCTCCAGCACTATTTTTTTTTACTAATACTAATTTCCTTTAATTCCTCCCTCTCACCAGACCCTTGGTTCCCTAGCATTTCTGGGAGGTTATTTGTGTCCTCTTCCGTGAAAACAGAACCAAAGTATGTGTTTAATTGTTCTGCCATTTCTTTGTTCCCCATTATAATTTCCCCCATTTCTGACTGTAAGGGACCTACATTTGTCTTCACTAATTTTTTTTTTTACATACTTGTAGAAGCTTTTACAGTCAGTTTTTATGTTCCCTGCAAGTTTACTCTCATACTCTATTTTTCCCCTCTCAATCAAAGGTAGGGGAGTCTATAACGAGGGGGCATAGATTTAAAGTGAGAGGGGAGAGATACAAAAGGGTCCAGAGGGGCAATTTTTTCACTCAAAGGGTGGTGAGTGTCTGGAACGAGCTGCCAGAGGCAGTAGTAGAGGCGGGTACAATTTTGTCTTTTAAAAAGCATTTGGACAGTTACATGGGTAAGATGGGTATAGAGGGATATGGGCCAAGTGCAGGCAATTGGGACTAGCTTAGTGGTATAAACTGGGCGACATGGACATGTTGGGCCGAAGGGCCTGTTTCCATGTTGTAACTTCTATGATTCTATGATTCTATAATCTCTTGGTCCTTTTTTGCTGAATTCTAAACTGCTCCCATTCCTCAGGCTTGCTACTTTTTCTGGCAACTTTATATGACTTCTCTTTGGATCTAAAATTATCCTTAATTTCTTTTGTTAGCAATGGTTGGGCCGCTTTTCCTTTTGTGTTTTTGCACCAGAAAGGAATGTATTATTGTTGCAATTGATGCATTTGTTCCTTAAATGTTAGCCATTGCCTGTCCACCGTCATGCCTTTTAATGAAGCTTCCCAATCTATCATAGCCAACTCTCTCCTCATACCTTCGTAGTTTCCTTTGTTTAGATTTAGGACCCTAGTTTCGGATTGGATGACTTCACTCTCCATCTTAATAAAGAATTCTATCATGTTATGGTCACTCTTCCCTCAAGGACCCCGCACAACACGATTATTAATTAACCCCTTCTCATTGCACAATACCCAATCTCGGATAGCCTGTTCCCTGGTTGGCTCCTCAATGTACTGGTGTAAAAAACCATCTCGTACACACTCCAGGAATTCATCCTCCACAGTATTATTGCTAATTTGGTTTGGCCAGTCTATATGCAGATTAAAGTCACCCATGATTACTGTCGTACCCTTGTGACATACATCTCTAATTTCCTGTTTGATCCCGTCCCCTACATTACCACTACTGTTTGGAGGCCTATAGACAACTCCCACCAGTGTTTTCTGCCCCTTGGTGCTTCTTAACTCCACCCAGACTGATTCCACATCTTGATTTTCTGAGCCAATATCCTTTCTCACTATTGCTCTGATTTCATCCTTTACGAACAACACCACCCTACCTCCTTTTCCCTTTTGTCTGTCCTTCCTAAATATCGAATACCCTTGGATATTCAGCTCCCAGCCTTGGTCACCCTGCAGCCATGTCTCTGTAATCGCAATTATATCATATCCGTTTACATCTATTTGTGCTGTTAATTTCTCTACCTTATAACAAATGCTTCGTGCATTCAGATACAGTGCCTTTAGATTTGTCTTTTTAACATTTTTAGACATCTTAACATTTTTTTGTACTATGGCCCTATTTGTCTTATTACCATGTTTTCTGACCCGGACCCTATTTGTTGTCTTTTGTTTGTACGCTCTGTCCCTTCCTGACCCAATCTGGTTATCCTTACCCCAATCACTTTCCTGCACTGCTTCCTTGTTTTTTCTCTTTTGCATTCCAGATTTCTCTCCACCGGGCCCCTCTCTCCCCCTCCCCTCCCTTATTTAGTTTAAAGCCCTATCCACCTCTCTAATTATTCGATTCACTCGAACGCTCGTCCAGAGATTATCACCTTTGTGGTTCTGCTTTTTAATTTAGTCCCCAGCTGCTCAAACTCCCTCAGCAGAACCTCTTTCTCAGTCCTACCAATATTGTTGGTACCTACGTGGACCACGACAACTGGATCCTTCCCCTCCCACTCCAAGTTTCTCTCCAGCCCTGAGGAGATGTCCTTAACCCTGGCACCGGGTAGTCAACACAGCCTTCGGGACTCTCACTCTTGGCTGCAGAGAACAGTGTCTATCCCTCTAACTATACTGTCACCTACTACAACCACATTCCTTTTTACTCTCCCCACTTGAATGGCCCCCTGAACCACGGTGCCGTGGCCAGTTTGCTCATCCTCCCTGCAGTCCCTGCACTCGTCCACAACAACTTCGTATCTATTGGACAGGTGCAGAGGCTGAGGCTCCTGCAATGCTCCCTCCTGGATCCCCGTACCTGCCTCACTCGCAGTCACTCCCTCCTGTCCCTGACCACGGGCCAATTCTACAGTATTTAGTCCAAGGGGCGTGACTGCCTCCTGGATCAAAGTGTCCAGGTAACTTTCTCCCTCCCTGATGCCTCGCAATGTCTGCAGCTCGGACTCCAGCCCCTCAACTCGGAGCCGAAGTTCCTCGAGCTGCAGACACTTACCGCAGATATAGTCGCCCTGGACAAAACTGTCCAGTAGTTCCCACAAATTGCAGCTGCAACACATCTCCTGCCCTGTCAGAACTATTTTATTTATTTAATGAATTTAGTGTTAATCAAATTATTTACCTCGTTTAATTAGTACCTCCTCTTCATCAATTTTTAGCCCATCCAGTATCTCAACTATATCTTTCTTTACTGAGACTCTGGCAGCATCTTCTTCCTTAGTAAAGACAGATGCAAAGTCCTCATTTAGTACCTCGGCCATGCCCTCTGCCTCCATGAGTAGATCTCCTTTATGGTCCCTAATCGGCCCCACCCCTCCTCTTACTCCTGTTTACTGTTTACATGCCTGTGGAAGACTTTTGGATTCTCTTTTATGTTCCCGCCAGTCTATTCTCATTCTCTCTCTTTGCCCCTCTTATTTCCTTTTTCACTTCCCCTCTGAACTTTCTATATTCTGCCTGGTTCTCACTTGTATTATCAACCTGACATCTGTCATACGCCCCCTTTTTTCTGTTTCATCTTACTCTCTATCTCTCTTGTTATCCAGGGAGCTCTGGCTTTAGTTGCCCTCCTTTCCCCCTCGTGGGAATGTACCCAGACTGTACCTGAACCATCTCCTCTTTAAAGGCCGCCCACTGTTCAATTACAGTTTTGCCTGCCAATCTTTGATTCCAATTTACCCGGGCCAGATCTGTTCTCATCCTATTGAAATTGACAGTATTGTGTCCAGTTCTGGGCACCGCACTTTAGGAAAGATGTGAAGGCCTTAGAGAGGGTGCAGAGGAGATTTAATGGAATGATTCTGCAGGGCATTCTGGAGAGGGAGGGTGAACAGCCAGTAGTCGTGGTCCATATCGGTACCAACGACATAGGTAAAAAAAGGGATGAGGTCCTGCAAGGTGAATTTAAGGAGTTAGGAGATAAATTAAAAAGCAGGACTTCAAAGGTAGTGATCTCAGGAATACTACCAGTGCCACGTGTGAGTGAGTATAGGAACAGGAGAATAGACAGGATGAATGGGTGGCTGCAGGGATGGTGTAGGAGGGAGGGATTTAGATTCCTGGGACATTGGGACCGGTTCTGGAGAAGGTGGGACCTGTACAAGCGGGACGGGTTACACCCGAGCAGGACCGGGACCAATGTCCTCGCGGGGGTGTTTGTTAGTGCTGTTGGGGAAGGTTTAAACTAGAGTGGCAGGGGGATGGGAACCTGAGCGGGGAGTCAGAGGGGAGTAAAGTTGAGAGCAGCAAGAGAGGGGAAGACCCAGGGGAAATTTACAATACAAATAGTACAAACAGTTGTTCAAGAACAAGTGAAAGGGAAAAGCACAGAAAAGAAAGTGTACTTTAGGCACGACAGATAAAATAAAAACTAGAAGGCGTAAGGCGATTAACCCAGCATCAAAGCTGTGGCAGGGGGTTGGGAACCTGAGCAGGGAGACAGAGGAAAGCGTGTCAGGAAGGGACAGAAGGTATGGAGTAAAAGGTAAAGTGTTAAAAAAGGAAAAAGCAGGAACTAAGTGTCACAAAACATATTTGAAAGTTCTTTATCTGAATACACGTCGCATTCGTAACAAAATGGACGAGTTAACGGCACAAATAACTACGTATGGGTATGATCTTGTGGCCATTACAGAAACATGGCTGCAGGGTGACAACGACTGGGAATTAAATATGCCAGGGTATTTAACAATCAGGAAGGACAGGCAGGAAGGAAGGGGAGGTGGGGTGGCTATGTTAATAAGGGAAGGAATCACTGTAATACAGAGAAATGATATTGGAACAAAGGATCAGGATAGTGAAACAATTTGGGTAGAGATAAGGAATAATAAGGGGCAAAAAACACTAGTGGGCGTAGTATATAGGCCTCCTAATAGTTGCAACTCTGCTGGAAGAAGTATTAATCAGGAAATAGTCGGGGCATGTAATAAGGGAACAGCTATAATTATGGGGGATTTTAACTATCATATTAACTGGACAAATCAAATTGGGCAGGGCAGCCTTGAGGAAGAGTTTATTGAGTGTATTAGGGATGGATTTCTTGAGCAGTATGTAACTGAACCAACAAGGGGGCAGGCAACCTTGGACCTGGTCCTGTGTAATGAGTCAGGATTAATTAATAATGTCCTAGTTAAGGATCCCCTTGGAATGAGTGACCATTACATGGTTATATTCCATATCCAATTAGAGGGTGAGAAGGTTGGTTCTCAAACAAGCGTACTGAGCTTGAATAAAGGAGACTATGATGGTATGAGAGCGGAATTGATTAAAGTGGACTGGGAAAATAGATTAAAGGGTGAGACAGTACATGAGCAGTGGTGTTCATTTAAGGAGTTATTTTACAACTTTCAAAAAATATATATTCCACTGAGGAAAAAAGGGTGTAAAAGAAATGACAGCCATCCGTGGCTAAGTAAAGAAATTAAGGATAGTGTCCGACTAAAAACAAGGACATATAAGGTAGCCAAACTTAGTGGGAGGATAGAAGATTGGGAAGTCTTCAAAAGACAGCAAAAAGTAACGAAAGGATTGATTAAGAAAGGGAAGATAGATTATGAAAATAAATTAGCAAAAAATATAAAAACAGATAGCAAGAGTTTCTACAGTTACAAGTTTGACTTATAGGGAGAGGTTAGATAGACTGGGACTTTTTTCCCTGGAGAGTAGGAGGTTGAGGGGTGATCTTATACAAGTCTATAAAATAATGAGGGGCATAGATAAGGTAGATAGTCAAAATCTTTTCCCAAAGGTAGGGGAGTCTATAACGAGGGGACATAGATTTAAGGTGAGAGGGGAGAGATACAAAAGGGTCCAGAGGGGCAATTTTTTCACTCAAAGGGTGGTGAGTGTCTGGAACGAGCTGCCAGAGGTCGTAGTCGAGGCGGGTACAATTTTGTCTTTTAAAAAGCATTTTGACAGTTACATGGGTAAGATGGGTATAGAGGGATATGGGCCAAGTGCAGGCAATTGGGACTAGCTTAGTGGTATAAACTGGGCGACATGGACATGTTGGGCCGAAGGGCCTGTTTCCATGTTGTAAACTTCTATGATTCTATGATTCTATGAAAAAGAAAAAGGGTGGCTAAGGCAAACGTAGGTCCCTTAGAGGATGAGACTGGGAAATTAATGGTGGGAAACATGGAGATGGCAAAAATGCTGAACAAATATTTTGTTTCAGTCTTTACGGTAGAGGACACTAAGAATATCCCAACACTGGACAAACAGGGGGCTCTCGGGGGGAGGAGCGAAATACGATTAAAATCACTAAGGAATTGGTACTCAGTAAATTAATGGGACTCAAGGCGGATAAATCCCCTGGACCTGATGGCTGACATCCGAGGGTCTTGAGGGAAGTGGCAGTAGGGATTGTGGATGCTTTGGTAATAATTTTCCAAAATTCTCTGGACTCAGCAAAGGTCCCGGCAGATTGGAAAACTGCTAATGCAACACCCTTATTGAAAAAGGGTAGTAGGCAGAAGGCTGAAAATTATAGACCAGTTAGCTTAACATCTGTGGTGGGTAAAATTTTGGAGTCTATTATTAAGGAGACAGTAGTGGAACATTTGGATAAACATAATTTAATAGGACAAAGTCAGCATGGCTTTACGAAGGGGAAGTCATGTCTGACAAATTTGCTTGAGTTCTTTGAGGATATAACGTACAGGGTGGATAAAGGGGAACCAGTGGACGTAGTGTATTTGGACTTCCAGAAGGCATTCGACAAGGTGCCACATAAAAGATTATTGCTCAAGATAAAGAATCACTGGATTGGGGGTAATATTCTGGCATGGGTGGAGGATTGGTTATCTAACAGGAAGCAGAGAGTTGGGATAAATGGTTCATTCTTGGACTGGCAACCAGTAGCCAGTGGTGTTCCACAGGGGTCGGTGCTGGGTCCCCAACTCTTTACAATCTATATTAACGATTTGGAGGAGGGGACCGAGTGTAACATATCAAAGTTTGCAGATGATACAAAGATGGGAGGGAAAGTAGAGAGTGAGGAGGACATAAAAAACCTACAAGGGGATATAGGCAGGCTGGGTGAGTGGGCGGAGATTTGGCAGATGCAATACAATATTGGAAAATGTGAGGTTATGCACTTGGGCAGGAAAAATCAGAGAGCAAGTTATTATCTTAATGGCGAGCAACTGGAAAGTACTGCAGTACAAAGGGATCTGGGGGTCCGAGTGCAAGAAGATCAAAAAGTTAGTTTGCAGGTGCAGCAGGTGATCAAGAAGGCCAACGGAATGTTGGCTTTTATTGCTCGGGGGATAGAATATAAAAACAGGGAGGTATTGCTGCAGTTATATAAGGTATTGGTGAGACCGCACCTGGAATACTGCATACAGTTTTGGTCCCCATACTTGAGAAAAGACATACTTGCTCTCGAGGCAGTACAAAGAAGGTTCACTCGGTTAATCCCGGGGATGAGGGGGCGGACATATGAGGAGAGGTTGAGTAGATTGGGACTCTACTCATTGGAGTTCAGAAGAATGAGAGGCGATCTTATTGAAACATATAAGATTGTGAAGGGGCTTGATCGGGTGGATGCGGTAAGGATGTTCCCAAGGATGGGTGAAACTAGAACTAGGGGGCATAATCTTAGAATAAGGGGCTGCTCTTTCAAAACTGAGATGAGGAGAAACTTCTTCACTCAGAGGGTAGTGGGTCTGTGGAATTTGCTGCCCCAGGAAGCTGTGGAAGCTGCATCATTAAATAAATTTAAAACAGAAATAGACAGTTTCCTAGAAGTAAAGGGAATTAGGGGTTACGGGGAGCGGGCAGGAAATTGGACATGAATTTAGATTTGAGGTTAGGATCAGATCAGCCATGATCTTATCGAATGGCGGAGCAGGCTCGAGGGGCCGATTGGCCTACTCCTGCTCCTATTTCTTATGTTCTTATGATTCCAGGGATGAGGGACTTTAGTTCCGTGGATAGACTGGAGAAGCTGGGGTTGTTCTCCTTGGAACAGAGACGGTTGCGAGGAGATTTGATCGAGGTGTTCAAAATCATGAAGGGTCCAGACAGAGTAGATAGAGAGAAACTGTTCCCATTGGTGGAAGGGTCAAGGACCAGAGGACACAGATTTAAGGTGATTGGCAAAAGAACCAAAGGTGACATGAGGAGAAACTTTTTTTTTTAAACACAGCGAGTTTTTCTGATCTGGAATTCACTGCCTGAAAGGGCGGTGGAAGCAGATTCAATAATAACTTTCAAAAGGGAATTGGAGAAATACTTAAGAACATAACAAATAGGAGCAGGAGTAGGCCATTCGGCCCCTTGAGCCTGCTCCGCCATTCAATCAGATCATGGCTGATCTTCGATCTCAACTCCACTTTCCTGCCCGATCCCCATATCCCTTGATTCCCCTGGAGTCCAGAAATCTATCGATCTCAGCCCTGAATATACTCAATGACTCAGCATCCACAGCCCTCTGGGGGAGAGAATTCCAAAGATTCACAACCCTCTGAGTGATGATATGTTAGAAGGATCAACAAATGAGGCCCTATGTGTTGAACTGAAGAACAAAAAAGGGGTAATCACACTGGGAGTGTACTATAGACCCCCAAATAGTCAGAGGGAGATAGAGGAGCAAATATGTCAGCAAATTTCTGAGAAGTATAAAAACAATCGGGCAGCAATAGTCGGGGATTTCAACCCGAATATTAACTGGGATACAATCAGTGTTTTTTATTATTTGTTCATGGGATGTGGGCGTCGCTGGCGAGGCCGGCATTTATTGCCCATCCCTCATTGCCCTCGAGAAGGTGGTGGTGAGCCGCCTTCTTGAACCGCTGCAGTCCGTGTGGTGAAGGTTCTCCCACAGTGCTGTTAGGAAGGGAGTTCCAGGATTTTGACCCAGCGACAATGAAGGAACGGCGATATATTTCCAAGTCGGGATGGTGTGTGACTTGGAGGGGAATGTGCAGGTGGTGTTGTTCCCATGTGTCTGCTGCTCTTTTCCTTCCAGGTGGTAGAGGTCGTGGGTTTGGGAGGTGCTGTCGAAGAAGCCTTGGCGAGTTGCTGCAGTGCATCCTGTGGATGGTACACACTGCAGCCACGGTGCGCCGGTGGTGAAGGGAGTGAATGTTTAGGGTGGTGGATGGGGTGCCAATCAAGCGGGCTGCTTTGTCCTGGATGGTGTCGAGCTTCTTGAGTGTTGTTGGAGCTGCACTCATCCAGGCAAGTGGAGAGTATTCCATCACACTCCTGACTTGTGCCTTGTAGATGGTGGAAAGGCTTTGGGGAGTCAGGAGGTGAGTCACTCGCCGCAGAATACCCAGCCTCTGACCTGCTCTCGCAGCCACAGTATTTATATGGCTGGTCCAGTTAAGTTTCTGGTCAATGGTGATCCCCAGGATGTTGATGGTGGGGGATTCGGCGATGGTAATGCCGTTGAATGTCAAGGGGAGGTGGTTCGACTCTCTCTTGTTGGAGATGGTCATTGCCTGGCACTTATCTGGCGCGAATGTTACTTGCCACTTATGAGCCCAAGCCTGGATGTTGTCCAGGTCTTGCTGCATGCGGGCTCGGACTGCTTCATTATTTGAGGGGTTGCGAATGGAACTGAACACTGTGCAGTCATCAGCGAACATCCCCATTTCTGACCTTATGATGGAGGGAAGGTCATTGATGAAGCAGCTGAAGATGGTTGGGCCCAGGACACTGCCCTGAGGAACTCCTGCAGCAATGTCCTGGGGCTGAGATGATTGGCCTCCAACAACCACTACCATCTTTCTTTGAGCTCGGTATGGCTCCAGCCACTGGAGAGTTTTCCCTCTGATTCCCATTGACTTCAATTTTACTAGGGCTCCTTGGTGCCACACTCGGTCAAATACTGCCTTGATGTCAAGGGCAGTCACTCTCACCTCACCTCTGGAATTCAGCTCTTTTGTCCATGTTTGGACCAAGGCCGTAATGAGGTCTGGAGCCGAGTGGTCCTGGCGGAACCCAAACTGAGCATCGGTGAGCAGGTTATTGGTGAGTGCCGCTTGATAGCACTGTCGACGACACCTTCCATCACTTTGCTGATGATTGAGAGTCGACTGATACGGCGGTAATTGGCCGGATTGGATTTGTCCTGCTTTTTGTGGACAGGACATACCTGGGCAATTTTCCACATTGTCGGGTAGATGCCAGTGTTGTAGCTGTACTGGAACAGCTTGGCTAGAGGCGCAGCTAGTTCTGGAGCACAAGTCTTCAGCACTACAGCTGGGATGTTGTCGGGGCCCATAGCCTTTGCTGTATCCAGTGCACTCAGCCGTTTCTTGATATCACGTGGAGTGAATCGAATTGGCTGAAGACTGGCTTCTGTGATGGTGGGGATATCGGGAGGAGGCCGAGATGGATCATCCACTCGGCACTTCTGGCTGAAGATGGTTGCAAACGCTTCAGCCTTGTCTTTTGCACTCACGTGCTGGACTCCGCCATCATTGAGGATGGGGATGTTTACAGAACCTCCTCCTCCCGTTAGTTGTTTAATTGTCCACCACCATTCACGACTGGATGTGGCAGGACTGCAGAGCTTTGATCTGATCCGTTGGTTCTGGAATCGCTTAGCTCTGTCTATAGCATGTTGCTTCCGCTGTTTAGCATGCATGTAGTCCTGAGTTGTAGCTTCACCAGGTTGGCACCTCATTTTTAGGTACGCCTGGTGCTGCTCCTGGCATGCTCTTCTACACTCCTCATTGAACCAGGGTTGATCCCCTGGCTTGTTGGTAATGGTGGAGTGAGGAATATGCCGGGCCATGAGGTTACAGATTGTGCTGGAATACAATTCTGCTGCTGCTGATGGCCCACAGCGCCTCATGGATGCCCAGTTTTGAGCTGCTAGATCTGTTCTGAATCTATCCCATTTAGCACGGTGGTAGTGCCACACAACACGTTGGATGGTGTCCTCAGTGCGAAGACGGGACTTCATCTCCACGAGGACTGTGCGGTGGTCACTCCTACCAATACTGTCATGGACAGATGCATTTGCGACAGGTGGATTGGTGAGGACGAGGTCAAGTAAGTTTTTCCCTCGTGTTGGTTCGCTCACCACCTGCCGCAGGCCCAGTCTGGCAGCTATGTCCTTCAGGACTCGGCCAGCTCGGTCAGTAGTGGTGCTCCCGAGCCATTCTTGGTGATGGACATTGAAGTCCCCCACCCAGAGTACATTTTGTGCCCTTGCTACCCTCAGTGCTTCCTCCAAGTGGTGTTCAACATGGAGGAGGACTGATTCATCAGCTGAGGGAGGACGGTAGGTGGTAATCAGCAGGAGGTTTCCTTGCCCATGTTTGACCTGATGCCATGAGATTTCATGGGGTCCAGAGTCAATGTTGAGGACTCCCAGGGCCACTCCCACCTAACTGTATATCACTGTACCGCCACCTCTGGTGGGTCTGTCCTGCCGGTGGGACAGGACATACCCAGGGATGGTGATGGAAGAGTCTGGGACGTTGGCTGAAAGATATGATTCTGTGAGTATGGCTATGTCAGGCTGTTGCTTGACTGGTCTGTGGGACAGCTCTCCCAATTTTGGCACAAGTCCCCAGATGTTAGTGAGGAGGACCTTGCAGGGTCGACTGGGCTTGGTGTTTTGCCGTTGTCGTGTCCGGTGCCTGGTGGTCCGATGCCGGGTGGTCCGTCCGGTTTTATTCTTATTTTGACTTTTCGTAGCGAGATTTTACATCTGAGTGTCTTGCTGGGCCATTTCAGAATCAACCACATTGCTGTGGGTCTGGAGTCACATTTAGGCCCAGACCGGGTAAGGACGGCAGGTTTCCTTCCCGATGTGTGGAGGCGGAAGATGTAGGGATGGTTCTTAATGAATACTTTGCATCTGTCTTCACAAAGGAGAGGGATGATGCAGAGATTGTAGTTAAGGAGGAGGAGTGTGAAATATTGGATGGGATAAACATAGTGAGAGAGGAAGTATTAAGGGGATTAGCATCTTTGAAAGTAGATAAATCACCAGGCCCGGATGAAATGTATCCCAGGCTGTTAAAAGAAGCCAGGGAGGAAATAGCGGAGACTCTGACCATCATTTTCCAATCCTCACTGGATACAGGCGTGGGGCCGGAGGATTGGAGGACTGCTAACATTGTACCATTGTTTAAAAAGGGAGAAAGGGATAGACCGAGTAATTACAGGCCAGTCAGTCTAACCTCGGTGGTGGGCAAATTATTGGAATCAATTCTGAGGGACAGGATAAACCGTCAGTTAGAAAGGCACGGAGTAATCAAGGACAGTCAGCACGGATTTGTTAAGGGAAGGTCGTGTCTGACTAACTTGATTGAATTTTTTGAGGCGGTAACAAGGAGGGTCGATGAGGGTCGTGCGTTTGATGTAGTCTACATGGATTTTAGCAAGGCTTTTGACAAGGTCCCACATGACCGACTGGTCAAAAAAGTAAAAGCCCATGGGATCCAAGGGAATGTGGCAAATTGGATCCAAAATTGTCTCAGTGGCAGGAAGCAAAGGGTAATGGTCGACGGGTGTTTCTGTGACTGGAAGGCTGTTTCCAGTGGGGTTCCACAGGGCTCAGTACTGGGTCCCTTGCTTTTTGTGATATCCATTAACGATTTGGACTTAAATGTGGGGGGCTTGATTAAGAAATTTGCGCATGACACAAAGATAGGCCGTGTGGTTGATAATGAGGAGGAAAGCTGTAGACTGCAGGAAGATATCAATGGACTGGTCAGGTGGGCAGAAAAGTGGCAAATGGAGTTCAATCCGGAGAAGTGTGAGGTAATGCATTTGGGAGAGCAAACAAGGCAAGGGAATACATAATAAATGGGAGGATACTGAGAGGTGTGGAGGAAGTGAGGGACCTTGGAGTGCATGTCCACAGATCCCTGAAGGTAGCAGGACAGGTCGATAAGGTGGTTAAGAAGGCATATGGAATACTTTCCTGCATTAGCCGAGGCATCGAATATAAGAGCAGGGAGGTTATGCTGGAACTGTATAAAACACTAGTTAGGCCACAGCTTGAGTACTGTGTCCAGTTCTGGTCACCACATTACAGGAAGGATGTGATTGCACTGGAGAGAGTGCAGAGGAGATTTACGAGGATGTTGCCAGGACTGGAGAATTTTAGCTATGAGGAAAGATTGGATCGGCTGGGGTTGTTTTCCTTGGAACAGAGGAGGCTGAGGGGAGATTTAATTGAGGTGTATAAAATTA
Source organism: Heptranchias perlo (assembly GCF_035084215.1). Classification (NCBI taxonomy): domain Eukaryota; kingdom Metazoa; phylum Chordata; class Chondrichthyes; order Hexanchiformes; family Hexanchidae; genus Heptranchias; species Heptranchias perlo. The sequence goes on from NW_027139379.1 coordinate 29,414, forward strand.
TGAGGGGCCGAGATAGAGTGGATAGGAAGGACCTATTTCCCTTAGCGAGGGGTCAATAACCAGGGGGCATAGATTTAAAGTGATTGGTAGAAGGATTAGAGGGGAGCTGAGGAGGAATGTTTTCCCCAGAGGGTGGTGGGGGTCTGGAACTCACTGCCTGAGAGGGTGGGAGAGGCAGAAACCCTCAACTCATTAAAAAAATCCCTGGATGTGCACCTGAAGAGCCGTGACCCGCAGGGTACGGACCGAGTGTGGGAAAGTGGGATTAGGCTGGGGGGCTCGTTTCTCAGCCGGCACAGACACGATGGGCCGAATGGCCTCCTCCTGTGCTGTAACTTTCTGTGGTTCGATGATTTTATGGAGTATTGTGTCCAGTTCTGGGCACCGCACTTTAGGAAAGATGTGAAGGCCTTAGAGAGGGTGCAGAAGAGATTTACTAGAATGGTTCCAGGGATGAGGGACTTTAGTTACGTGGATAGACTGGAGAAGCTGGGGTTGTTCTCCTTGGAACAGAGACGGTTGCGAGGAGATTTGATCGAGGTGTTCAAAATCATGAAGGGTCCAGACAGAGTAGATAGAGAGAAACTGTTCCCATTGGTGGAAGGGTCAAGGACCAGAGGACACAGATTTAAGGTGATTGGCAAAAGAACCAAAGGTGACATGAGGAGAAACTTTTTTACCCAGCGAGTGTTTAGGATCTGGAATGCACTGCCCGAGGGGGTGGTGGAGGCAGATTCAATCATGGCCTTCAAAAGGGAACTGGATAAGTACTTGAAAGGAAAAAATGTTCAAGGCTACAGGGAAAGGGCGGGGGAGTGGGACTGGCTGGATTGCTCTTGCAGAGAGCCGGCACGGAATCGATGGGCCAGGACCTACTCCGTTAATGGTAGGGCGTTGGGGAGAGTTATAGAACAAAGAGATCTAGGAGTACAGATTCATCGCTCCTTGAAAGTGGAGTCACAGGTGGATAGGGTGGTGAAGAAGGCATTCGGCATGCTTGGTTTCATTGGTCAGAACATTGAATACAGGAGTTGGGATGTCTTGTTGAAGTTGTACAAGACATTAGTAAGGCCACACTTGGAATACTGTGTACAGTTCTGGTCACCCTATTATAGAAAGGATATTATTAAACTAGAAAGAGTGCAGAAAAGATTTACTGGGATGCTACCGGGACTTGATGGTTTGACTTACAGGGAGAGGTTGGATAGACTGAGACTTTTTTCCCTGGAGAGTAGGAGGTTAAGGGGTGATCTTATAGAAGTCTATAAAATAATGAGGGGCATAGATAAGGTCGATAGTCAAAATCTTTTCCCAAAGGTAGGGGAGTCTATAACGAGGGGGCACAGATTTAAGGTGAGAGGGGAGAGATACAAAAGGGTCCAGAGGGGCAATTTTTTCACTCAAAGGGTGGTGAGTGTCTGGAACGAGCTGCCAGAGGCAGTAGTAGAGGCGGGTACAATTTTGTCTTTTAAAAAGCATTTGGACAGTTACATGGGTAAGATGGGTATAGAGGGATATGGACCAAGTGCAGGCAATTGGGACTAGCTTAGTGGTATAAACTGGGCGACATGGACATGTTGGGCCGAAGGGCCTGTTTCCATGTTGTAACTTCTATGATTCTATGATCTATGATTCCATACTTGAAAGGAAAAAATTTGCAGGGCTACGGGGAAAGGGCGGGGGAGTGGGACTGGCTGGATTGCTCTTACAGAGAGCCGGCATGGACTCGATGGACTGAATGGCCTCCTCCCATGCTGTAACCTTTCTCTGATTCTCCCGTTGGGTGCCGCTCCCCTTACACAGAACCCAAACGACTTTTCTGGGGCCTGAGTAAACGCTCAGTCTCCCCTCCTGCTTCCCCCTCCCCCCCGATCTGTGTCTCACTCTCTGATAATCTGTTGACCAATTGGCCAAATACCCATCAGACTGACCGGGGGTCCTGTCAGTGATTGGTCAGACCTATCCTTTCAAAGAACAGCAGGGGAGACAGACAGACTGTCGTGCTGTGGTCAGACAGCAGGGGGAGACAGAGACAAAGTCATCGAATCATAGAAAGGTTACAGCACGGAAGGCGGCCATTCGGCCCATCGAGTCCGTGCCGGCTCTCTGCAAGACCAATCCAACGAGTCCACCTCCCCCGCCCTATCCCCGTAGCCCTGCAAATTTTTTCCTTTCAGGTCCTTATCCAGTTCCCTTTTGAAGGCCATGATTGAATCTGCCTCCACCACCCCCTCGGGCAGTGCATTCCAGATCCTAAACACTCGCTGCGTAAAAAAGTTTTTCCTCATGTCACCTTTGGTTCTTTTGCCAATCACCTTAAATCTGTGTCCTCTGGTCCTTGACCCTTCCACCAATGGGAACAGTTTCTCTCTATCTCCTCTGTCTGGACCCTTCATGATTTTGAACACCTCGATCAAATCTCCTCACAACCATCTCTGTTCCAAGGAGAACAACCCCAGCTTCTCCAGTCTATCCACGTAACTGAAGTCCCTCATCCCTGGAATCATTCTAGTAAATCTCTTCTGCACCCTCTCTAAGGCCTTCACATCTTTCCTAAAGTGCGGTGCCCAGAACTGGACACAATACTCCAGTTGTGGTCGAACCAGTGTTTTATAAAGGTTCATCATGACTTCCATACTTTTGGACTCTATGCCTCTATGAACCCAATGAGACAACCAACGATCCGGAACAGCAGACAGAGGGATCCGCGGTACAGCAACCGAAGAAGAGAGAGTCAAACTGGACTCCTCCGGAGGGTCGCTGCCCTCAGCTTGACATGTATGCTCAAGCTGTCAGGAGATGCGTCAATGCCAGATTCATCAGCCGCACTCAGAAGACAGTCCAGAATGTCACCCGAGCACAACGCAACGCCATCAACGCTCTCAAGACCAACCGCAACATCGTCATCAAACCAGCGGACAAAGGAGGAGCCATCGTCATACAGAACAGAACAGACTATTGCAAAGAAGCATACCAACAACTGGACAACCAGGAACACTACAGACGGTTACCCACAGATCCGACCAAAGAACACACCCACCAGCTCAACAAACTGATCAAGACCTTCGATCCAGACCTTCAAAACATCCTACGCACTCTCATCCCACGTACTCCCCGCGTGGGAGACTTCTACTGCCTCCCAAAGATACATAAAGCCAACACACCCGGACGTCCTATCGTATCAGGCAACGGAACCTTGTGTGAGAACCTCTCTGGATACGTCGAGGGCATCCTGAAACCCATCGTACAGGGAACCCCCAGCTTCTGTCGCGACACTACAGACTTCCTACAAAAACTCAGCACCCACGGACCAGTTGAACCAGGAACACTTCTCACCACGATGGACGTCTCGGCACTATACACCAGTATCCCCCACGATGACGGCATCGCTGCGACAGCATCAATACTCAACACCAACAACAGCCAATCTCCAGACGCCATCCTACAACTCATCCGCTTCATCCTGGATCACAATGTCTTCACCTTCGATAACCAGTTCTTTACCCAAACACACGGAACAGCCATGGAGACCAAATTCGCACCCCAATACGCCAACATTTTCATGCACAAGTTCGAGCACGACTTCTTCACTGCACAAGAACTCCAACCAACACTATACACCAGATACATAGACGACGTTTTCTTTCTATGGACCCACGGCAAGGAATCACTAAAGAGACTACACGATAACATCAACAAGTTCCATCCCACCATCAAGCTCACCATGGACTACTCCTCAGAATCAGTTTCTTTCTTGGACACACGAATCTCCATCAAAGACGGGCACCTCAGCACCTCACTCTACCGCAAGCCCACGGACAACCTCACGATGCTCCACTTTTCCAGCTTCCACCCTAACCACGTCAAAGAGGCCATCCCCTATGGACAGGCCCTGCGAATACACAGGGTCTGCTCAGACGAGGAGGAACGCGATGGACACCTACAGACGCTGAAAGACGCCCTCGTAAGAACGGGATATGACGCTCGACTTGTCGATCGACAGTTCCGACGGGCCACAGCGAAAAATCGCATAGACTTCCTCAGAAGACAAACACGGGACACAACCAACAAAGTACCCTTCGTCGTCCAGTACTTCCCCGGAGCGGAGAAACTACGCCATGTTCTCCGCAGCCTTCAACATGTCATCGATGACGACGAACACCTCGCTAAGGCCATCCCCATGCCTCCACGACTCGCCTTCAAACAGCCACCCAACCTCAAACAGACCATCGTTCGCAGCAAATTACCCAGCTTTCAGGAGAACAGCGTCCACGACACCACACAACCCTGCCACGGTAACCTCTGCAAGACATGCCAGATCATCGACACGGATACCACCATCACACGAGAGGACACCACCCACCAGGTACATGGTTCATACTCCTGTGACTCGGCCAACGTTGTCTACCTCATACGTTGCAGGAAAGGATGCCCCGGAGCATGGTACATTGGCGAGACCATGCAGACACTGCGACAACGGATGAACGGACACCGCGCAACAATCGCCAAACAGGAGGGTTCCCTCCCAGTCGGGGAACACTTTAGCAGACAAGGACATTCAGCCACCGATCTTCGGGTAAGCGTTCTCCAAGGCGGCCTTCGAGACACACGACAACGCAAAATCGTCGAGCAGAAATTGATAGCCAAGTTCCGCACCCATGAGGACGGCCTCAACCGGGATCTTGGGTTCATGTCACACTACACGTAACCCCACCAGCGAAAAAAAGCTATCTGTTTTTAAGACAACTGGACATTCTCTCTCTCTCTGTGTTTGTAATCTGACCCATTGTGTATTCGGTATACTGGGATGTATTGTTTTCCGTGGCTAACCTGTCTGAACACCATTCACTCCTTTGATTGCTGTGATCGTCTCCCAGCCGAGGTGTTCATGGGGGGCAGTTGGAAAGATTATCTGTAATCACCAGGCATTGTTCTCTGACTATATTTGCTGTGCGTTTTTAGAACCCTTCACTCACCTGACGAAGGAGCTAAGCTCCGAAAGTTTGTGATTTAAAATAAAACTGTTGGACTATAACCTGGTGTGGTGCGACTCCTGACATCTATTTATAAAGCCCAGGATCCCGTATGCTTTTTTAACCACTTTCTCAACCTGCCCTGCCACCTTCAACGATTTCAACATAAACCCCCAGGTCTCTCTGTTCCTGTACCCCTTTTAGAATTGTGCCCTCTAGTTTATATTGCCTCTCCTCGTTCTTCCTACCGAAATGTATCACTTCCCATTTTTCGGTGTTAAATTTCATCTGCCACGTGTCCGCCCATTCCGCCAGCCTGTCTATATCCTCTTGAAGTCTATCACTATCCTCCTCACTGTTTACTACACTTCCAAGTTTTGTGTCATCTGCAAATTTTGAAATTGTGCCCTGTACTCCCAAGTCCAAGTCATTAATATATATCAAGAAAAGCAGTGGTCCCAGCACTGACCCCTGGGGAACACCACTGTACACCTGCTTCCCTTAATTGTAAACAATTTTACAACACCAAGTTATAGTCCAGCAATTTTATTTTAAATTCACAAGCTTTCGGAGGCTTCCTCCTTCGTCAGGTGAACGATGTGAAAATGAAGTCGCATTTATAATTCACAGAATAATGCTTGGTGAGTACAGACAGTTTTTTCAACTGCCCGTTGCCAAGGCAATCAGTGTGCAGACAGACAGGTGTTACCTGCCAGGTCTCCGAATATACAAATCACCAAAAAAAAACAGATAGAGAGGTAGAAACATAGAAAAGACAGCAACTGACCCGTTATATTAAAAACAGATAACATTTGTTCGCTGGTGGGGTTACGTGTAGCGTGACATGAACCCAAGATCCCGGTTGAGGCCGTCCTCATGGGTGCGGAACTTGGCTATCAATTTCTGCTCGACGATTTTGCGTTGTCGTGTGTCTCGAAGGCCGCCTTGGAGAACGCTTACCCGAAGGTCGGTGGATGAATGTCACGCTACACGTTACCCCAGCAGCGAACAAATGTTATCTGTTTTTAATATAACGGGTCAGTTGCTGTCTTTTCTATGTTTCTACCTCTCTATCTCTGTTTTTTTTTTGTTTGTTGTTTTTTTTTGGTGATTTGTATATTCTGAGACCTGGCAGGTAACACCTGTCTGTCTGCACACTGATTGCCTTGGCAACGGGCAGTTGAAAAAACTGTCTGTACTCACCAAGCATTGTTCTGTGAATTGTAAATGCGATTTCATTTTCACATCGTTCACCTGACGAAGGAGGAAGCCTCCGAAAGCTTGTGAATTTAAAATAAAATTGCTGGACTATAACTTGGTGTTGTAAAATTGTTTACAATTGTCAACCCCAGTCCATCACCGGCATCTCCACATCATCCCTTAATTGTGTTAAGTTCCTCACTCTCATTCGTCCCTTGGTTCCCCACTATTTCTGGTCTGTTTTTTGTGACTTCTACTGTGAAGACAGATACAAAATATTTGTTTAACATCTCTGCCATTTCCTGATTCCCCATTATAATTTCTCCTGTCTCAGCCTCTGCTGGACCAATGTTTACTTTTGCTCCTCTCTTCCTTTTTACACACTTGTAGAAACTCTTACAATCTGTTTTTATATTTCTTGCTAGTTTACTCTCATATTCTATTTTCTCCCTTTTTATCAATTTTTTGGTCGTCCTTTGTTGGTTTCTGAAACTCTCCCAATCCCCAGGCTCATTACTCTTCTTGGCAACGTGTTGTGTGCCACTACCACCGTGCCAAATGGGATAGATTCAGAACAGATCTAGCAGCTCAAAACTGGGCATCCATGAGGCGCTGTGGGCCATCAGCAGCAGCAGAATTGTATTCCAGCACAATCTGTAACCTCATGGCCCGGCATATTCCTCACTCTACCATTACCAACAAGCCAGGGGATCAACCCTGGTTCAATGAGGAGTGTCGAAGAGCATGCCAGGAGCAGCACCAGGCATACCTAAAAATGAGGTGCCAACCTGGTGAAGCTACAACTCAGGACTACACGCATGCTAAACAGCGGAAGCAACACGCTATAGACAGAGCTAAGCGATTCCACAACCAACGGATCAGATCAAAGCTCTGCAGTCCTGCCACATCCAGTCGTGAATGGTGGTGGACAATTAAACACCCCCATCCTCAATGATGGCGGAGTCCAGCACGTGAGTGCAAAAGACAAGGCTGAAGAGTTTGCAACCATCTTGAGCCAGAAGTGCCGAGTGGATGATCCATCTCTGCCTCCTCCTGATATCCCCACCATCACAGAAGCCAGTCTTCAGCCAATTCGATTCACTCCACGTGATATCAAGAAACGGCTGAGTGCACTGGATACAGCAAAGGCTATGGGCCCCGACAACATCCCAGCTGTAGTGCTGAAGACTTGTGCTCCAGAACTAGCTGCGCCTCTAGCCAAGCTGTTCCAGTACAGCTACAACACTGGCATCTACCCGACAATGTGGAAAATTGCCCAGGTATGTCCTGTCCACAAAAAGCAGGACAAATCCAATCCAGCCAATTACCGCCCCATCAGTCTACTCTCAATCATCAGCAAAGTGATGGAAGGTGTCGTCGACAGTGCTATCAAGCGGCACTTACTCACCAATAACCTGCTCACCGATGCTCAGTTTGGGTTCCGCCAGGACCACTCGGCTCCAGACCTCATTACAGCCTTGGTCCAAACATGGACAAAAGAGCTGAATTCCAGAGGTGAGGTGAGAGTGACTGCCCTTGACATCAAGGCAGCATTTGACCGAGTGTGGCACCAAGGAGCCCTCGTAAAATTGAAGTCAATGGGAATCAGGGGGAAATCTCTCCAGTGGCTGGAGTCATACCGAGCACAAAGGAAGATGGTAGTGGTTGTTGGAGGCCAATCATCTCAGCCCCAGGACATTGCTGCAGGAGTTCCTCAGGGCAGTGTCCTAGGCCCAACCATCTTCAGCTGCTTCATCAATGACCTTCCCTCCATCATAAGATCAGAAATGGGGATGTTCGCTGATGATTGCACAGTGTTCAGTTCCATTCGCAACCCCTCAGATAATGAAGCAGTCCGAGCCCACGTGCAGCAAGACCTGGACAACATCCAGGCTTGGGCTCATAAGTGGCAAGTAACATTCGCGCCAGACAAGTGCCAGGAAATGACCATCTCCAATAAGAGAGAATCTAAACACCTCCCCTTGACATTCAACGGTATTACCATCGCCGAATCCCCCACCATCAACATCCTGGGGATCACCATTGACCAGAAACTTAACTGGACCAGCCACATAAATACTGTGGCTACAAGAGCAGGTCAGAGGCTGGGTATTCTGCGGCGAGTGACTCACCTCCTGACTCCCCAAAGCCTTTCCACCATCTACAAGGCACAAGTCAGGAGTGTGATGGAATACTCTCCACTTGCTTGGATGAGTGCAGCTCCAACAACACTTAAGAAGCTCGACACCATCCAGGACAAAGCAGCCCGCTTGATTGGCACCCCATCCACCACCCTAAACATTCACTCCCTTCACCACCGGCGCACTGTTGCTGCAGTGTGTACCATCCACAGGATGCACTGCAGCAACTCGCCAAGGCTTCTTCGACAGCACCTCCCAAACCCGCGACCTCTACCACCGAGAAGGACACGAGCAGCAGGTACATGGGAACAACACCACCTGCACGTTCCCCTCCAAGTCACACACCATCCCGACTTGGAAATATATCGCCGTTCCTTCATCGTCGCTGGGTCAAAATCCTGGAACTCCCTTCCTAACAGCACTGTGGGAGAACCGTCACCACACGGACTGCAGCGGCTCAAGAAGGCGGCTCACCACCACCTTCTCGAGGGCAATTAGGGATGGGCAATAAATGCCGGCCTCGCCAGCGACGCCCACATCCCATGAACAAGAAAAAATTATAGACCTCGTCTTTTAATCTCACACTGGCCTTGGATCACATTTCCCGTGGAGTTATTATTTCACAAAGAAATATACATTTCTTAAGAATATGAATTGATTTTATCCGTGGCCCCCGCGTCCGCCCCTCGGCCCCGTGCCCCCGCCCCTATTATTGCAGATCGCTGTGACTGAATTCTCGGCGATGAATTGGGTTTGGGAGTTTAGGTCCTGTTAACAAACGACTAAAGTAATTGTTGTGTGAGATAAATCCCCATCCCTCACAGACCCTGATCTTTACAATCTCACACACTCCACATCTGCCTCACAAAAGCTCATTAATCTTACTCACGCTGAATGCCTCGTCACTGGAGCCCAGAGCCAATTCGGATCTGGTGTCTGCTGTGAGACAATCAGTTGAACCAGAGAAAATTTACAGCACAGAAGGGGGCCATTCGGCCCATCGTGTCCGTGGCGGCTCGAAGAACAACCAGGTGCCCATTCTAATCCCACCTTCCAGCACCCGGTCCGTAGCCCTGCAGCTTACAGCACTTTCGGTGCAGGTCCAGGTACTTTTTAAAAGAGTTGAGGGTCCCTGCCTCTCCCACCAATTCAGGCAGCGAATTCCACACACCCACCACCCTCTGGGTAAAAAAGTTTTTCCTCAACGTGATACAGAATCGGTTTATACCCCTGAGGGGCAAGAACTCTACTTGCCAAAAAAAACAGCCATGGACAACTAAAGAGGTAAGGGACAGTATAAGACATAAGGAAAGGGCATACAAAAAGGCAAAAAATGGCACAGATCCTGGTGAATAGGAAAGATACAAAGATCAACAAAGGGTCACAAAACAGATAGTAAGAGCTACAAAAAGAGAGTATGAAAAGAAACTTGCAAGGGATATCAAAACCAATACGAAGAACTTTTATAGTTATATTAGGAAAAAGAGGGTGGTCAGGAGCAGTGTTGGCCCCTTAAAAACTGAAAGTGGGGATACTGTCATTGACAATGGGGAAATGGCGGACATGTTGAACAATTACTTTGCGTCAGTATTTACAGTAGAAAAAGAGGATAGCATGCCGGAAATCCCAAGAAAACTAATATTGAATCGGGGACAGGGACTCGATAAAATTAACATAAGTAAAGCAACAGTAATGAAGAAAATAATAGCAATAAAGAGTGACAAATCCCCAGGACCAGATGATTTCCATCCCAGGGTTTTAAAGGAAGTAGGTGAGCACATTGCAGATGCCCTAACTATAATCTTTCAAAGTTCTCTAGATTCAGGAACTGTCCCTCCAGATTGGAAAATTGCACATGTCACTCCGCTTTTTAAGAAAGGAGAGAGAGGGAAACCAGGGAATTATAGACCAGTTAGTCTAACATCTGTTGTGGGGAAAATGCTGGAGTCTATAATTAAGGATAGGGTGACTGAACACCTCGAGAATTTTCATTTAATCAGAGAGAGCCAGCATGGATTTGTGAAAGGTAGGTCGTACCTGACAAACCTGACTGAATTTTTTGAAGAGGTGACTAAAGTAGTGGACAGGGGAATGTCAATGGATGTTATTTATATGGACTTCCAGAATGCATTTGATAAGGTCCCACATAAGAGTCTGTTAGCTAAGATAGAAGCCCATGGAATCGAGGGAAAAGTACGGACTTGGTTAGGAAGTTGGCTGAGCGAAAGGCGACAGAGAGTAGGGATAATGGGAAGGTACTCACATTGGCAGGATGTGACTAGTGGAGTCCCGCAGGGATCTGTCTTGGGGCCTCAATTATTCACAATATTTATTAACGACTTAGATGAAGGCATAGAAAGTCTCATATCTAAGTTTGCCGATGACACAAAGATTGTTGGCATTGTAAGCAGTGTCGATGAAAACATAAAATTACAAAGGGATATTGATAGATGAGGTGAATGGGCAAAACTGTGCCAAATGGAATTCAATGTGGACAAATGTGAGGTCATCCACTTTGGATCAAAAAAGGATAGAACAGGGTACTTTCTAAATGGTAAAAAGTTAAAACAGTGGATGTCCAAAGGGACTTAGGGGTTCAGGTACATAGATCATTGAAGTGTCATGAACAGGTACAGAAAATAATCAATAAGGCTAATAGAATGCTGGCCTTTATATCGAGAGGACTGGAGTACAAGGGGGCAGAAGTTATGCTGCAGCTATACAAAACCCTGGTTAGACCGCACCTGGAGTACTGTGAGCAGTTCTGGGCACCGCACCTTCGGAAGGACATATTGGCCTTGGAGGGAGTGCAGCGTAGGTTTACTAGAATGATACCCGGACTTCAAGGGTTAAGTTACGAGGAGAGATTACACAAATTGGGGTTGTATTCTCTGGAGTTTCGAAGGTTAAGGGGTGATCTGCTCGAAGTTTATAAGATATTAAGGGGAACAGATAGGGTGGATAGAGAGAAACTATTTCCGCTGGTTGGGGATTCTAGGAGTAGGGGGCACAGTCTAAAAATTAGAGCCAGACCTTTCAGGAGCGAGATTAGAAAACATCTCTACACACAAAGGGTGGTAGAAGTTTGGAATTCTCTTCCACAAACGGCAATTGATACTAGCTCAATTGCTAAATTTAAATCTGAGATAGATAGCTTTTTGGCAATCAAAGGTATTAAGGGATATGGGCCAAAGGCAGGTAAATGGAGTTAGATCACAGATCAGCCATGATCTTATCAAATGGCGGAGCAGGCACGAGGGGCTGAATGGCCTACTCCTGTTCCTATGATCCTCATGACCCCTCTAATCCTTCCGCCAATCAGCTTAAATCACGAGGTCACACCCATTTGTTTCTATTTGTGCCGTCAATTCATCGATCTTATAACGAATGCTGTGCATTCAGATAAAGAACCTTTCATTTTGTCTCCTTACCATTCTTTCCGTCCCGGGGGGGGGTCGAGGTGTCACCGTCCCACGGGGGGGTCGAAGGGTCACCGTCCCACGGGGGGGGTCGAGGGGTCACCGTCCCACGGGGGGGGTCGAGGGGTCACCGTCCCACGGGGGGGGTCGAGGGGTCACCGTCCCAGGGGGGGGTCGAGGGGTCACCGTCCCAGGGGGGGGTCGAAGGGTCACCGTCCCAGGGGGGGGTCGAAGGGTCACCGTCCCAGGGGGGGGTCGAAGGGTCACCGTCCCAGGGGGGGTCGAAGGGTCACCGTCCCACGGGGGGGTCGAGGGGTCACCGTCCCACGGGGGGGGTCGAGGGGTCACCGTCCCACGGGGGGGTCGAGGGGTCACCGTCCCACGGGGGGGTCGAGGGGTCACCGTCCCACGGGGGGGTCGAGGGGTCACCGTCCCACGGGGGGGTCGAGGGGTCACCGTCCCACGGGGGGGTCGAGGGGTCACCGTCCCACGGGGGGGTCGAGGGGTCACCGTCCCACGGGGGGGTCGAGGGGTCACCGTCCCACGGGGGGGTCGAGGGGTCACCGTCCCACGGGGGGGTCGAGGGGTCACCGTCCCACGGGGGGGGTCGAGGGGTCACCGTCCCAA
>NW_027139379.1:41973-132296 GCF_035084215.1 Heptranchias perlo
TCACTCTATCCTCCCTCTCTCTGAACTCCGACAGCACTCTCTCTACTCCCCTCACTCACTCACTCTAACCTCCCTCCCTCTGAACTCACAGCACTCTCTCTACTCCCCTCACTCACTCACTCTAACCTCCCTCCCTCTGAACTCACAGCACTCTCTCTACTCCCCTCACTCACTCACTCTATCCTCCCTCCCTCTGAACTCACAGCACTCTCTCTACTCCCCTCACTCACTCACTCTATCCTCCCTCCCTCTGAACTCACAGCACTCTCTCTACTCCCCTCACTCACTCACTCTATCCTCCCTCCCTCTGAACTCACAGCACTCTCTCTACTCCCCTCACTCACTCACTCTAACCTCCCTCCCTCTGAACTCACAGCACTCTCTCTACTCCCCTCACTCACTCACTCTAACCTCCCTCCCTCTGAACTCACAGCACTCTCTCTACTCCCCTCACTCACTCACTCTAACCTCCCTCCCTCTGAACTCACAGCACTCTCTCTACTCCCCTCACTCACTCACTCTATCCTCCCTCCCTCTGAACTCACAGCACTCTCTCTACTCCCCTCACTCACTCACTCTATCCTCCCTCCCTCTGAACTCACAGCACTCTCTCTACTCCCCTCACTCACTCACTCTAACCTCCCTCCCTCTGAACTCACAGCACTCTCTCTACTCCCCTCACTCACTCACTCTAACCTCCCTCCCTCTGAACTCACAGCACTCTCTCTACTCCCTCACTCACTCACTCTAACCTCCCTCCCTCTGAACTCACAGCACTCTCTCTACTCCCCTCACTCACTCTAACCTCCCTCCCTCTGAACTCACAGCACTCTCTCTACTCCCCTCACTCACTCACTCTAACCTCCCTCCCTCTGAACTCGCAGCACTCTCTCTACTCCCCTCACTCACTCACTCTATCCTCCCTCCCTCTGAACTCACAGCACTCTCTCTACTCCCCTCACTCACTCACTCTAACCTCCCTCCCTCTGAACTCACAGCACTCTCTCTACTCCCCTCACTCTCTCACTCTAACCTCCCTCCCTCTGAACTCACAGCACTCTCTCTACTCCCCTCACTCACTCACTCTAACCTCCCTCCCTCTGAACTCACAGCACTCTCTCTACTCCCCTCACTCTCTCACTCTAACCTCCCTCCCTCTGAACTCACAGCACTCTCTCTACTCCCCTCACTCACTCACTCTAACCTCCCTCCCTCTGAACTCACAGCACTCTCTCTACTCCCCTCACTCACTCACTCTATCCCCCCTCCCTCTGAACTCACAGCACTCTCTCTACTCCCCTCACTCACTCACTCTATCCTCCCTCCCTCTGAACTCACAGCACTCTCTCTACTCCCCTCACTCACTCACTCTAACCTCCCTCCCTCTGAACTCACAGCACTCTCTCTACTCCCCTCACTCACTCACTCTAACCTCCCTCCCTCTGAACTCACAGCACTCTCTCCACTCCCCTCACTCACTCTAACCTCCCTCCCTCTGAACTCACAGCACTCTCTCTACTCCCCTCACTCACTCACTCTAACCTCCCTCCCTCTGAACTCGCAGCACTCTCTCTACTCCCCTCACTCACTCACTCTAACCTCCCTCCCTCTGAACTCGCAGCACTCTCTCTACTCCCCTCACTCACTCACTCTAACCTCCCTCCCTCTGAACTCACAGCACTCTCTCTACTCCCCTCACTCACTCACTCTATCCTCCCTCCCTCTGAACTCACAGCACTCTCTCTACTCCCCTCACTCACTCTAACCTCCCTCCCTCTGAACTCACAGCACTCTCTCTACTCCCCTCACTCACTCACTCTAACCTCCCTCCCTCTGAACTCACAGCACTCTCTCTACTCCCCTCACTCACTCACTCTAACCCCCTCCCTCTGAACTCACAGCACTCTCTCTACTCCCCTCACTCACTCTAACCTCCCTCCCTCTGAACTCACAGCACTCTCTCTACTCCCCTCACTCACTCTAACCTCCCTCCCTCTGAACTCACAGCACTCTCTCTACTCCCCTCACTCACTCACTCTAACCTCCCTCCCTCTGAACTCACAGCACTCTCTCTACTCCCCTCACTCACTCACTCTAACCCCCCTCCCTCTGAACTCACAGCACTCTCTCTACTCCCCTCACTCACTCACTCTAACCCCCCTCCCTCTGAACTCACAGCACTCTCTCTACTCCCCTCACTCACTCACTCTATCCTCCCTCCCTCTGAACTCGCAGCACTCTCTCTACTCCCCTCACTCACTCACTCTAACCTCCCTCCCTCTGAACTCGCAGCACTCTCTCTACTCCCCTCACTCACTCACTCTAACCTCCCTCCCTCTGAACTCACAGCACTCTCTCTACTCCCCTCACTCACTCACTCTAACCCCCCTCCCTCTGAACTCACAGCACTCTCTCTACTCCCCTCACTCACTCTAACCTCCCTCCCTCTGAACTCACAGCACTCTCTCTACTCCCCTCACTCACTCACTCTAACCTCCCTCCCTCTGAACTCACAGCACTCTCTCTACTCCCCTCACTCACTCTAACCTCCCTCCCTCTGAACTCACAGCACTCTCTCTACTCCCCTCACTCACTCACTCTAACCTCCCTCCCTCTGAACTCACAGCACTCTCTCTACTCCCCTCACTCACTCACTCTATCCCCCCTCCCTCTGAACTCACAGCACTCTCTCTACTCCCCTCACTCACTCACTCTAACCTCCCTCCCTCTGAACTCACAGCACTCTCTCTACTCCCCTCACTCACTCACTCTATCCTCCCTCCCTCTGAACTCACAGCACTCTCTCTACTCCCCTCACTCACTCACTCTAACCTCCCTCCCTCTGAACTCGCAGCACTCTCTCTACTCCCCTCACTCACTCACTCTAACCTCCCTCCCTCTGAACTCGCAGCACTCTCTCTACTCCCCTCACTCACTCACTCTAACCTCCCTCCCTCTGAACTCGCAGCACTCTCTCTACTCCCCTCACTCACTCACTCTATCCTCCCTCCCTCTGAACTCACAGCACTCTCTCCACTCCCCTCACTCACTCACTCTATCCTCCCTCCCTCTGAACTCACAGCACTCTCTCTACTCCCCTCACTCACTCACTCTAACCTCCCTCCCTCTGAACTCACAGCACTCTCTCTACTCCCCTCACTCGCTCACTCTATCCTCCCTCCCTCTGAACTCACAGCACTCTCTCTACTCCCCTCACTCACTCTATCCTCCCTCCCTCTGAACTCGCAGCACTCTCTCTACTCCCCTCACTCACTCTAACCTCCCTCCCTCTGAACTCACAGCACTCTCTCTACTCCCCTCACTCACTCACTCTATCCTCCCTCCCTCTGAACTCACAGCACTCTCTCTACTCCCCTCACTCACTCACTCTAACCTCCCTCCCTCTGAACTCGCAGCACTCTCTCTACTCCCCTCACTCACTCACTCTAACCCCCCTCCCTCTGAACTCACAGCACTCTCTCTACTCCCCTCACTCACTCACTCTAACCTCCCTCCCTCTGAACTCACAGCACTCTCTCTACTCCCCTCACTCACTCACTCTAACCTCCCTCCCTCTGAACTCACAGCACTCTCTCTACTCCCCTCACTCACTCACTCTAACCTCCCTCCCTCTGAACTCACAGCACTCTCTCTACTCCCCTCACTCACTCACTCTAACCCCCCTCCCTCTGAACTCACAGCACTCTCTCTACTCCCCTCACTCACTCACTCTAACCTCCCTCCCTCTGAACTCACAGCACTCTCTCTACTCCCCTCACTCACTCACTCTAACCTCCCTCCCTCTGAACTCACAGCACTCTCTCTACTCCCCTCACTCACTCACTCTATCCTCCCTCCCTCTGAACTCACAGCACTCTCTCTACTCCCCTCACTCACTCACTCTATCCTCCCTCCCTCTGAACTCACAGCACTCTCTCTACTCCCCTCACTCACTCACTCTAACCTCCCTCCCTCTGAACTCACAGCACTCTCTCTACTCCCCTCACTCACTCACTCTAACCCCCCTCCCTCTGAACTCACAGCACTCTCTCTACTCCCCTCACTCACTCACTCTAACCTCCCTCCCTCTGAACTCACAGCACTCTCTCTACTCCCCTCACTCACTCACTCTAACCTCCCTCCCTCTGAACTCACAGCACTCTCTCTACTCCCCTCACTCACTCACTCCATCCTCCCTCCCTCTGAACTCACAGCACTCTCTCTACTCCCCTCACTCACTCACTCTATCCTCCCTCCCTCTGAACTCACAGCACTCTCTCTACTCCCCTCACTCACTCCAACCTCCCTCCCTCTAAACTCACAGCACTCTCTCCTCCCCTCACTCACTCACTCTAACCTCCCTCCCTCTGAACTCACAGCACTCTCTCTACTCCCCTCACTCACTCACTCTATCCCCCTCCCTCTGAACTCACAGCACTCTCTCTACTCCCCTCACTCACTCACTCTAACCTCCCTCCCTCTGAACTCACAGCACTCTCTCTACTCCCCTCACTCACTCTAACCTCCCTCCCTCTGAACTCACAGCACTCTCTCTACTCCCCTCACTCACTCACTCTAACCCCCCTCCCTCTGAACTCACAGCACTCTCTCTACTCCCCTCACTCACTCACTCTATCCCCCCTCCCTCTGAACTCACAGCACTCTCTCTACTCCCCTCACTCACTCACTCTAACCTCCCTCCCTCTGAACTCACAGCACTCTCTCTACTCCCCTCACTCACTCACTCTATCCTCCCTCCCTCTGAACTCACAGCACTCTCTCTACTCCCCTCACTCACTCACTCTAACCTCCCTCCCTCTGAACTCACAGCACTCTCTCTACTCCCCTCACTCACTCTATCCTCCCTCCCTCTGAACTCACAGCACTCTCTCTACTCCCCTCACTCACTCACTCTAACCTCCCTCCCTCTGAACTCGCAGCACTCTATCTACTCCCCTCACTCACTCACTCTAACCTCCCTCCCTCTGAACTCACAGCACTCTCTCTACTCCCCTCACTCACTCACTCTATCCTCCCTCCCTCTGAACTCACAGCACTCTCTCTACTCCCCTCACTCACTCACTCTAACCTCCCTCCCTCTGAACTCACAGCACTCTCTCTACTCCCCTCACTCACTCACTCTAACCTCCCTCCCTCTGAACTCACAGCACTCTCTCTACTCCCCTCACTCACTCACTCTATCCTCCCTCCCTCTGAACTCACAGCACTCTCTCTACTCCCCTCACTCACTCACTCTAACCTCCCTCCCTCTGAACTCACAGCACTCTCTCTACTCCCCTCACTCACTCACTCTAACCCCCCTCCCTCTGAACTCACAGCACTCTCTCTACTCCCCTCACTCACTCACTCTAACCTCCCTCCCTCTGAACTCACAGCACTCTCTCTACTCCCCTCACTCACTCACTCTATCCTCCCTCCCTCTGAACTCACAGCACTCTCTCTACTCCCCTCACTCACTCCAACCTCCCTCCCTCTAAACTCACAGCACTCTCTCTACTCCCCTCACTCACTCACTCTATCCTCCCTCCCTCTGAACTCACAGCACTCTCTCTACTCCCCTCACTCACTCACTCTATCCTCCCTCCCTCTGAACTCACAGCACTCTCTCTACTCCCCTCACTCACTCACTCTAACCTCCCTCCCTCTGAACTCACAGCACTCTCTCTACTCCCCTCACTCACTCACTCTAACCTCCCTCCCTCTGAACTCACAGCACTCTCTCTACTCCCCTCACTCACTCACTCTATCCTCCCTCCCTCTGAACTCACAGCACTCTCTCTACTCCCCTCACTCACTCACTCTATCCTCCCTCCCTCTGAACTCACAGCACTCTCTCTACTCCCCTCACTCACTCCAACCTCCCTCCCTCTAAACTCACAGCACTCTCTCTACTCCCCTCACTCACTCACTCTAACCCCCCTCCCTCTGAACTCACAGCACTCTCTCTACTCCCCTCACTCACTCACTCTAACCTCCCTCCCTCTGAACTCACAGCACTCTCTCTACTCCCCTCACTCACTCACTCTAACCTCCCTCCCTCTGAACTCACAGCACTCTCTCTACTCCCCTCACTCACTCACTCTAACCTCCCTCCCTCTGAACTCACAGCACTCTCTCTACTCCCCTCACTCACTCACTCTAACCCCCCTCCCTCTGAACTCACAGCACTCTCTCTACTCCCCTCACTCACTCACTCAAACCTCCCTCCCTCTGAACTCACAGCACTCTCTCTACTCCCCTCACTCACTCACTCTATCCTCCCTCCCTCTGAACTCACAGCACTCTCTCTACTCCCCTCACTCACTCACTCTAACCTCCCTCCCTCTGAACTCACAGCACTCTCTCTACTCCCCTCACTCACTCACTCTAACCTCCCTCCCTCTGAACTCACAGCACTCTCTCTACTCCCCTCACTCACTCACTCTAACCTCCCTCCCTCTGAACTCACAGCACTCTCTCTACTCCCCTCACTCACTCACTCTAACCCCCCTCCCTCTGAACTCACAGCACTCTCTCTACTCCCCTCACTCACTCACTCTATCCTCCCTCCCTCTGAACTCACAGCACTCTCTCTACTCCCCTCACTCACTCACTCTAACCCCCCTCCCTCTGAACTCACAGCACTCTCTCTACTCCCCTCACTCACTCACTCTAACCTCCCTCCCTCTGAACTCACAGCACTCTCTCTACTCCCCTCACTCACTCACTCTATCCTCCCTCCCTCTGAACTCACAGCACTCTCTCTACTCCCCTCACTCACTCACTCTAACCTCCCTCCCTCTGAACTCACAGCACTCTCTCTACTCCCCTCACTCACTCACTCTAACCTCCCTCCCTCTGAACTCACAGCACTCTCTCTACTCCCCTCACTCACTCACTCTAACCTCCCTCCCTCTGAACTCACAGCACTCTCTCTACTCCCCTCACTCACTCACTCTAACCTCCCTCCCTCTGAACTCACAGCACTCTCTCTACTCCCCTCACTCACTCACTCTATCCTCCCTCCCTCTGAACTCACAGCACTCTCTCTACTCCCCTCACTCACTCACTCTAACCCCCCTCCCTCTGAACTCACAGCACTCTCTCTACTCCCCTCACTCACTCACTCTATCCTCCCTCCCTCTGAACTCACAGCACTCTCTCTACTCCCCTCACTCACTCACTCTAACCTCCCTCCCTCTGAACTCACAGCACTCTCTCTACTCCCCTCACTCACTCACTCTATCCTCCCTCCCTCTGAACTCACAGCACTCTCTCTACTCCCCTCACTCACTCACTCTAACCTCCCTCCCTCTGAACTCACAGCACTCTCTCTACTCCCCTCACTCACTCTAACACCCCTCCCTCTGAACTCGCAGCACTCTCTCTACTCCCCTCACTCACTCACTCTAACCCCCCTCCCTCTGAACTCACAGCACTCTCTCTACTCCCCTCACTCACTCACTCTATCCTCCCTCCCTCTGAACTCACAGCACTCTCTCTACTCCCCTCACTCACTCTAACCTCCCTCCCTCTGAACTCACAGCACTCTCTCTACTCCCCTCACTCACTCACTCTAACCTCCCTCCCTCTGAACTCACAGCACTCTCTCTACTCCCCTCACTCACTCTAACCTCCCTCCCTCTGAACTCACAGCACTCTCTCTACTCCCCTCACTCACTCACTCTATCCTCCCTCCCTCTGAACTCACAGCACTCTCTCTACTCCCCTCACTCACTCTAACCTCCCTCCCTCTGAACTCGCAGCACTCTCTCTACTCCCCTCACTCACTCACTCTATCCTCCCTCCCTCTGAACTCACAGCACTCTCTCTACTCCCCTCCCTCACTCACTCTAACCTCCCTCTCTCTGAACTCACAGCACTCTCTCTACTCCCCTCACTCACTCACTCTATCCTCCCTCCCTCTGAACTCACAGCACTCTCTCTACTCCCCTCACTCACTCTATCCTCCCTCCCTCTGAACTCACAGCACTCTCTCTACTCCCCTCACTCACTCACTCTAACCTCCCTCCCTCTGAACTCACAGCACTCTCTCTACTCCCCTCACTCACTCACTCTAACCTCCCTCCCTCTGAACTCACAGCACTCTCTCTACTC
Source organism: Heptranchias perlo (assembly GCF_035084215.1). Classification (NCBI taxonomy): domain Eukaryota; kingdom Metazoa; phylum Chordata; class Chondrichthyes; order Hexanchiformes; family Hexanchidae; genus Heptranchias; species Heptranchias perlo. Next base: position 50,092 of record NW_027139379.1, read on the forward strand.
CCCTCACTCACTCACTCTAACCTCCCTCCCTCTGAACTCACAGCACTCTCTCTACTCCCCTCACTCACTCACTCTATCCTCCCTCCCTCTGAACTCGCAGCTCTCTCTCTACTCCCCTCACTCACTCACTCTAACCCCCCTCCCTCTGAACTCACAGCACTCTCTCTACTCCCCTCACTCACTCACTCTAACCCCCCTCCCTCTGAACTCACAGCACTCTCTCTACTCCCCTCACTCACTCACTCTAACCTCCCTCCCTCTGAACTCACAGCACTCTCTCTACTCCCCTCACTCACTCACTCTAACCCCCCTCCCTCTGAACTCACAGCACTCTCTCTACTCCCCTCACTCACTCACTCTATCCTCCCTCCCTCTGAACTCACAGCACTCTCTCTACTCCCCTCACTCACTCACTCTAACCTCCCTCCCTCTGAACTCACAGCACTCTCTCTACTCCCCTCACTCACTCACTCTATCCTCCCTCCCTCTGAACTCACAGCACTCTCTCTACTCCCCTCACTCACTCACTCTAACCCCCCTCCCTCTGAACTCACAGCACTCTCTCTACTCCACTCACTCACTCTAACCTCCCTCCCTCTGAACTCACAGCACTCTCTCTACTCCCCTCACTCCCTCACTCTAACCTCCCTCCCTCTGAACTCACAGCACTCTCTCTACTCCCCTCACTCACTCACTCTATCCTCCCTCCCTCTGAACTCACAGCACTCTCTCTACTCCCCTCACTCACTCACTCTAACCCCCCTCCCTCTGAACTCACAGCACTCTCTCTACTCCCCTCACTCACTCACTCTAACCTCCCTCCCTCTGAACTCACAGCACTCTCTCTACTCCCCTCACTCACTCACTCTATCCTCCCTCCCTCTGAACTCACAGCACTCTCTCTACTCCCCTCACTCACTCACTCTATCCTCCCTCCCTCTGAACTCACAGCACTCTCTCTACTCCCCTCACTCACTCACTCTATCCTCCCTCCCTCTGAACTCACAGCACTCTCTCTACTCCCCTCACTCACTCACTCTAACCTCCCTCCCTCTGAACTCACAGCACTCTCTCTACTCCCCTCACTCACTCACTCTAACCTCCCTCCCTCTGAACTCACAGCACTCTCTCTACTCCCCTCACTCACTCACTCTATCCTCCCTCCCTCTGAACTCACAGCACTCTCTCTACTCCCCTCACTCACTCACTCTAACCCCCCTCCCTCTGAACTCACAGCACTCTCTCTACTCCCCTCACTCACTCACTCTATCCTCCCTCTGAACTCACAGCACTCTCTCTACTCCCCTCACTCACTCACTCTAACCTCCCTCCCTCTGAACTCACAGCACTCTCTCCACTCCCCTCACTCACTCACTCAAACCTCCCTCCCTCTGAACTCACAGCACTCTCTCTACTCCCCTCACTCACTCACTCTAACCTCCCTCCCTCTGAACTCACAGCACTCTCTCTACTCCCCTCACTCACTCACTCTAACCTCCCTCCCTCTGAACTCACAGCACTCTCTCTACTCCCCTCACTCACTCACTCTATCCTCCCTCCCTCTGAACTCACAGCACTCTCTCTACTCCCCTCACTCACTCACTCTATCCTCCCTCCCTCTGAACTCGCAGCACTCTCTCTACTCCCCTCACTCACTCACTCTAACCTCCCTCCCTCTGAACTCACAGCACTCTCTCTACTCCCCTCACTCACTCTAACCCCCCTCCCTCTGAACTCACAGCACTCTCTCTACTCCCCTCACTCACTCACTCTATCCTCCTTCCCTCTGAACTCACAGCACTCTCTCTACTCCCCTCACTCACTCACTCTATCCTCCCTCCCTCTGAACTCACAGCACTCTCTCTACTCCCCTCACTCACTCACTCTATCCTCCCTCCCTCTGAACTCACAGCACTCTCTCTACTCCCCTCACTCACTCACTCTATCCTCCCTCCCTCTGAACTCACAGCACTCTCTCTACTCCCCTCACTCACTCACTCTAACCTCCCTCCCTCTGAACTCACAGCACTCTCTCTACTCCCCTCACTCACTCACTCTAACCTCCCTCCCTCTGAACTCACAGCACTCTCTCTACTCCCCTCACTCACTCACTCTAACCTCCCTCCCTCTGAACTCACAGCACTCTCTCTACTCCCCTCACTCACTCACTCTAACCTCCCTCCCTCTGAACTCACAGCACTCTCTCTACTCCCCTCACTCACTCACTCTAACCTCCCTCCCTCTGAACTCACAGCACTCTCTCCACTCCCCTCACTCACTCACTCTATCCTCCCTCTGAACTCACAGCACTCTCTCTACTCCCCTCACTCACTCACTCTAACCTCCCTCCCTCTGAACTCACAGCACTCTCTCTACTCCCCTCACTCACTCACTCTAACCTCCCTCCCTCTGAACTCACAGCACTCTCTCTACTCCCCTCACTCACTCACTCTAACCTCCCTCTATCTGAACTCACAGCACTCTCTCCACTCCCCTCACTCACTCACTCTATCCTCCCTCTGAACTCACAGCACTCTCTCTACTCCCCTCACTCACTCTAACCTCCCTCCCTCTGAACTCACAGCACTCTCTCTACTCCCCTCACTCACTCACTCTAACCTCCCTCCCTCTGAACTCACAGCACTCTCTCTACTCCCCTCACTCACTCACTCTAACCCCCTCCCTCTGAACTCACAGCACTCTCTCTACTCCCCTCACTCACTCACTCTAACCTCCCTCCCTCTGAACTCACAGCACTCTCTCTACTCCCCTCACTCACTCACTCTAACCTCCCTCCCTCTGAACTCACAGCACTCTCTCTACTCCCCTCACTCACTCACTCTATCCTCCCTCCCTCTGAACTCACAGCACTCTCTCTACTCCCCTCACTCACTCACTCTAACCCCCCTCCCTCTGAACTCACAGCACTCTCTCTACTCCCCTCACTCACTCACTCTATCCTCCCTCCCTCTGAACTCACAGCACTCTCTCTACTCCCCTCACTCACTCACTCTAACCTCCCTCCCTCTGAACTCACAGCACTCTCTCTACTCCCCTCACTCACTCACTCTATCCTCCCTCCCTCTGAACTCACAGCACTCTCTCTACTCCCCTCAATCACTCACTCTAACCTCCCTCCCTCTGAACTCACAGCACTCTCTCTACTCCCCTCACTCACTCTAACCCCCCTCCCTCTGAACTCGCAGCACTCTCTCTACTCCCCTCACTCACTCACTCTAACCCCCCTCCCTCTGAACTCACAGCACTCTCTCTACTCCCCTCACTCACTCACTCTATCCTCCCTCCCTCTGAACTCACAGCACTCTCTCTACTCCCCTCACTCACTCTAACCTCCCTCCCTCTGAACTCACAGCACTCTCTCTACTCCCCTCACTCACTCACTCTATCCTCCCTCCCTCTGAACTCACAGCACTCTCTCTACTCCCCTCACTCACTCTATCCTCCCTCCCTCTGAACTCACAGCACTCTCTCTACTCCCCTCACTCACTCACTCTAACCTCCCTCCCTCTGAACTCACAGCACTCTCTCTACTCCCCTCACTCACTCACTCTAACCTCCCTCCCTCTGAACTCACAGCACTCTCTCTACTCCCCTCACTCACTCACTCTAACCTCCCTCCCTCTGAACTCACAGCACTCTCTCTACTCCCCTCACTCACTCACTCTAACCTCCCTCCCTCTGAACTCACAGCACTCTCTCTACTCCCCTCACTCACTCACTCTAACCCCCCTCCCTCTGAACTCACAGCACTCTCTCTACTCCCCTCACTCACTCACTCAAACCTCCCTCCCTCTGAACTCACAGCACTCTCTCTACTCCCCTCACTCACTCACTCTATCCTCCCTCCCTCTGAACTCACAGCACTCTCTCTACTCCCCTCACTCACTCACTCTATCCTCCCTCCCTCTGAACTCACAGCACTCTCTCTACTCCCCTCACTCACTCACTCTAACCTCCCTCCCTCTGAACTCACAGCACTCTCTCTACTCCCCTCACTCACTCACTCTATCCTCCCTCCCTCTGAACTCACAGCACTCTCTCTACTCCCCTCACTCACTCACTCTAACCTCCCTCCCTCTGAACTCACAGCACTCTCTCTACTCCCCTCACTCACTCACTCTATCCTCCCTCCCTCTGAACTCACAGCTCTCTCTCTACTCCCCTCACTCACTCACTCTAACCTCCCTCCCTCTGAACTCACAGCACTCTCTCTACTCCCCTCACTCACTCACTCTAACCCCCCTCCCTCTGAACTCACAGCACTCTCTCTACTCCCCTCACTCACTCACTCTAACCCCCCTCCCTCTGAACTCACAGCACTCTCTCTACTCCCCTCACTCACTCACTCTATCCTCCCTCCCTCTGAACTCACAGCACTCTCTCTACTCCCCTCACTCACTCACTCAAACCTCCCTCCCTCTGAACTCACAGCACTCTCTCTACTCCCCTCACTCACTCACTCTAATCTCCCTCCCTCTGAACTCACAGCACTCTCTCTACTCCCCTCACTCACTCACTCTAACCTCCCTCCCTCTGAACTCACAGCACTCTCTCTACTCCCCTCACTCACTCACTCTAACCTCCCTCCCTCTGAACTCACAGCACTCTCTCTACTCCCCTCACTCACTCACTCTAACCTCCCTCCCTCTGAACTCACAGCACTCTCTCTACTCCCCTCACTCACTCACTCTAACCTCCCTCCCTCTGAACTCACAGCACTCTCTCTACTCCCCTCACTCACTCACTCTAACCTCCCTCCCTCTGAACTCGCAGCACTCTCTCTACTCCCCTCACTCACTCTAACCCCCCTCCCTCTGAACTCACAGCACTCTCTCTACTCCCCTCACTCACTCACTCTAACCTCCCTCCCTCTGAACTCACAGCACTCTCTCTACTCCCCTCACTCACTCTAACCCCCCTCCCTCTGAACTCACAGCACTCTCTCTACTCCCCTCACTCACTCACTCTATCCTCCCTCCCTCTGAACTCACAGCACTCTCTCTACTCCCCTCACTCACTCACTCTAACCTCCCTCCCTCTGAACTCACAGCACTCTCTCCACTCCACTCACTCACTCACTCTAACCCCCCTCCCTCTGAACTCACAGCACTCTCTCTACTCCCCTCACTCACTCACTCTAACCTCCCTCCCTCTGAACTCACAGCACTCTCTCTACTCCCCTCACTCACTCACTCTAACCTCCCTCCCTCTGAACTCACAGCACTCTCTCTACTCCCCTCACTCACTCACTCTAACCTCCCTCCCTCTGAACTCACAGCACTCTCTCTACTCCCCTCACTCACTCACTCTAACCTCCCTCCCTCTGAACTCACAGCACTCTCTCTACTCCCCTCACTCACTCACTCTAACCCCCCTCCCTCTGAACTCACAGCACTCTCTCTACTCCCCTCACTCACTCACTCTAACCCCCCTCCCTCTGAACTCACAGCACTCTCTCTACTCCCCTCACTCACTCACTCTAACCTCCCTCCCTCTGAACTCACAGCACTCTCTCTACTCCCCTCACTCACTCACTCTAACGCCCCTCCCTCTGAACTCACAGCACTCTCTCTACTCCCCTCACTCACTCACTCTATCCTCCCTCCCTCTGAACTCGCAGCACACTCTCTACTCCCCTCACTCACTCACTCTAACCCCCCTCCCTCTGAACTCACAGCACTCTCTCTACTCCCCTCACTCACTCACTCTAACGCCCCTCCCTCTGAACTCACAGCACTCTCTCTACTCCCCTCACTCACTCACTCTAACCTCCCTCCCTCTGAACTCACAGCACTCTCTCTACTCCCCTCACTCACTCACTCTAACCTCCCTCCCTCTGAACTCACAGCACTCTCTCTACTCCCCTCACTCACTCACTCTAACCTCCCTCCCTCTGAACTCACAGCACTCTCTCTACTCCCCTCACTCACTCACTCTAACCCCCCTCCCTCTGAACTCACAGCACTCTCTCTACTCCCCTCACTCACTCACTCTAACCTCCCTCCCTCTGAACTCACAGCACTCTCTCTACTCCCCTCACTCACTCACTCTATCCTCCCTCCCTCTGAACTCACAGCACTCTCTCTACTCCCCTCACTCACTCACTCTAACCTCCCTCCCTCTGAACTCACAGCACTCTCTCTACTCCCCTCACTCACTCACTCTATCCTCCCTCCCTCTGAACTCACAGCACTCTCTCTACTCCCCTCACTCACTCACTCTAACCCCCCTCCCTCTGAACTCACAGCACTCTCTCTACTCCCCTCACTCACTCACTCACTCACTCTAACCTCCCTCCCTCTGAACTCACAGCACTCTCTCTACTCCCCTCACTCACTCACTCTAACCTCCCTCCCTCTGAACTCACAGCACTCTCTCTACTCCCCTCACTCACTCTAACCCCCTCCCTCTGAACTCACAGCACTCTCTCTACTCCCCTCACTCACTCACTCTAACCCCCCTCCCTCTGAACTCGCAGCACTCTCTCTACTCCCCTCACTCACTCACTCTAACCTCCCTCCCTCTGAACTCACAGCACTCTCTCTACTCCCCTCACTCACTCACTCTAACCTCCCTCCCTCTGAACTCACAGCACTCTCTCTACTCCCCTCACTCACTCACTCTAACCTCCCTCCCTCTGAACTCACAGCACTCTCTCTACTCCCCTCACTCACTCACTCACTCACTCTAACCTCCCTCCCTCTGAACTCACAGCACTCTCTCTACTCCCCTCACTCACTCACTCTATCCTCCCTCCCTCTGAACTCACAGCACTCTCTCCACTCCCCTCACTCACTCACTCTAACCTCCCTCCCTCTGAACTCACAGCACTCTCTCTACTCCCCTCACTCACTCTAACCCCCTCCCTCTGAACTCACAGCACTCTCTCTACTCCCCTCACTCACTCACTCTAACCTCCCTCCCTCTGAACTCACAGCACTCTCTCTACTCCCCTCACTCACTCACTCTAACCTCCCTCCCTCTGAACTCACAGCACTCTCTCTACTCCCCTCACTCACTCACTCTAACACCCCTCCCTCTGAACTCGCAGCACTCTCTCTACTCCCCTCACTCACTCACTCTATCCTCCCTCCCTCTGAACTCACAGCACTCTCTCTACTCCCCTCACTCACTCACTCTATCCTCCCTCCCTCTGAACTCACAGCACTCTCTCTACTCCCCTCACTCACTCACTCCATCCTCCCTCCCTCTGAACTCACAGCACTCTCTCTACTCCCCTCACTCACTCACTCTAACCTCCCTCCCTCTGAACTCACAGCACTCTCTCTACTCCCCTCACTCACTCACTCTAACCTCCCTCCCTCTGAACTCACAGCACTCTCTCTACTCCCCTCACTCACTCTAACCTCCCTCCCTCTGAACTCGCAGCACTCTCTCTACTCCCCTCACTCACTCACTCTAACCTCCCTCCCTCTGAACTCACAGCACTCTCTCTACTCCCCTCACTCCCTCACTCTAACCTCCCTCCCTCTGAACTCACAGCACTCTCTCTACTCCCCTCACTCCCTCACTCTAACCTCCCTCCCTCTGAACTCACAGCACTCTCTCTACTCCCCTCACTCACTCACTCTAACCTCCCTCCCTCTGAACTCACAGCACTCTCTCTACTCCCCTCACTCCCTCACTCTAACCTCCCTCCCTCTGAACTCACAGCACTCTCTCTACTCCCCTCACTCACTCACTCTAACCTCCCTCCCTCTGAACTCACAGCACTCTCTCTACTCCCCTCACTCCCTCACTCTAACCTCCCTCCCTCTGAACTCACAGCACTCTCTCTACTCCCCTCACTCACTCACTCTAACCTCCCTCCCTCTGAACTCACAGCACTCTCTCTACTCCCCTCACTCACTCACTCTAACCTCCCTCCCTCTGAACTCACAGCACTCTCTCTACTCCCCTCACTCACTCTAACCTCCCTCCCTCTGAACTCACAGCACTCTCTCTACTCCCCTCACTCACTCACTCTAACCTCCCTCCCTCTGAACTCGCAGCACTCTCTCTACTCCCCTCACTCACTCACTAACCTCCCTCCCTCTGAACTCACAGCACTCTCTCTACTCCCCTCACTCACTCACTCTAACCTCCCTCCCTCTGAACTCACAGCACTCTCTCTACTCCCCTCACTCACTCACTCTATCCTCCCTCCCTCTGAACTCGCAGCACTCTCTCTACTCCCCTCACTCACTCACTCTATCCTCCCTCCCTCTGAACTCACAGCACTCTCTCTACTCCCCTCACTCCCTCACTCTATCCTCCCTCCCTCTGAACTCACAGCACTCTCTCTACTCCCCTCACTCACTCACTCTAACCTCCCTCCCTCTGAACTCGCAGCACTCTCTCTACTCCCCTCACTCACTCACTCTATCCTCCCTCCCTCTGAACTCACAGCACTCTCTCTACTCCCCTCACTCACTCACTCTATCCTCCCTCCCTCTGAACTCACAGCACTCTCTCTACTCCCCTCACTCCCTCACTCTATCCTCCCTCCCTCTGAACTCGCAGCACTCTCTCTACTCCCCTCACTCACTCTAACCTCCCTCCCTCTCAACTCGCAGCACTCTCTCTACTCCCCTCACTCCCTCACTCTATCCTCCCTCCCTCTGAACTCACAGCACTCTCTCTACTCCCCTCACTCACTCTAACCTCCCTCCCTCTCAACTCACAGCACTCTCTCTACTCCCCTCACTCACTCACTCTATCCTCCCTCCCTCTGAACTCACAGCACTCTCTCTACTCCCCTCACTCACTCACTCTATCCTCCCTCCCTCTGAACTCACAGCACTCTCTCTACTCCCCTCACTCCCTCACTCTATCCTCCCTCCCTCTGAACTCACAGCACTCTCTCTACTCCCCTCACTCATTCACTCTAACCCCCTCCCTCTGAACTCACAGCACTCTCTCTACTCCCCTCACTCACTCACTCTAACCTCCCTCCCTCTGAACTCACAGCACTCTCTCTACTCCCCTCACTCACTCACTCTATCCTCCCTCCCTCTGAACTCGCAGCACTCTCTCTACTCCCCTCACTCACTCACTCTAACCTCCCTCCCTCTGAACTCACAGCACTCTCTCTACTCCCCTCACTCACTCACTCTATCCTCCCTCCCTCTGAACTCGCAGCACTCTCTCTACTCCCCTCACTCACTCACTCTAACCTCCCTCCCTCTGAACTCACAGCACTCTCTCTACTCCCCTCACTCACTCACTCTATCCTCCCTCCCTCTGAACTCACAGCACTCTCTCTACTCCCCTCACTCACTCTATCCTCCCTCCCTCTCAACTCGCAGCACTCTCTCTACTCCCCTCACTCACTCACTCTAACCTCCCTCCCTCTGAACTCACAGCACTCTCTCTACTCCCCTCACTCACTCACTCTAACCTCCCTCCCTCTGAACTCACAGCACTCTCTCTACTCCCCTCACTCACTCACTCTAACCTCCCTCCCTCTGAACTCACAGCACTCTCTCTACTCCCCTCACTCACTCTAACCTCCCTCCCTCTGAACTCACAGCACTCTCTCTACTCCCCTCACTCACTCACTCTATCCTCCCTCCCTCTGAACTCACAGCACTCTCTCTACTCCCCTCACTCACTCACTCTAACCTCCCTCCCTCTGAACTCACAGCACTCTCTCTACTCCCCTCACTCACTCACTCTATCCTCCCTCCCTCTGAACTCACAGCACTCTCTCTACTCCCCTCACTCACTCACTCTAACCTCCCTCCCTCTGAACTCACAGCACTCTCTCTACTCCCCTCACTCACTCACTCTAACCTCCCTCCCTCTGAACTCACAGCACTCTCTCTACTCCCCTCACTCACTCACTCTATCCTCCCTCCCTCTGAACTCACAGCACTCTCTCTACTCCCCTCACTCACTCACTCTAACCTCCCTCCCTCTGAACTCACAGCACTCTCTCTACTCCCCTCACTCACTCACTCTAACCTCCCTCCCTCTGAACTCACAGCACTCTCTCTACTCCCCTCACTCACTCACTCTAACCTCCCTCCCTCTGAACTCGCAGCACTCTCTCTACTCCCCTCACTCACTCACTCTAACCTCCCTCCCTCTGAACTCGCAGCACTCTCTCCACTCCCCTCACTCACTCGAACCTCCCTCCCTCTGAACTCGCAGCACTCTGTTCTCTCAGGTCCAACCCTGACACTATCATTAAACCTGCTGACGAGGGCGGTGCTGTTGATCGGTGAACAGACCTCTCCCTTGTGGACTCTGAACACGAACTCTCCGACACCTCCTCCTTCCCCCCCGGACCATGACCCCTTCCTGCCAAACATCAACCCATGGTTTCCCAAACCACCACTGACCTCATCTCCTCTGGAGATCTTCCCCCCCTCCCCACGGCCTCTGACCTCATCGTACCCAACCCCGCACAGTCCACTTCTCCCTCTCATCCTTGTGGTACCCCACTAGTTACAGCCTGCCGACCTGAGAATGACCCGTTTATCTCTACTCTCTGTTTTCTGTCCATTAACCAATCCTCTATCCATGCTAATATATTACCCCCAACCCCATGAGCCCTTATCTTGTGTAACAACCTTTTATGTGGCACCTTATCGAATGCCTTTTGAAAATCCAAATATACATCCACTGGTTCCCCTTTATCTACCCTGCTGGTTACATCCTCAAAAAACTCTAATAAATTTGTCAAACACGATTTCCCTTTCATAAAACCATGTTGACTCTGCCTAATCATATTATGATTTACTCAGTGTCCTGTTACCACTTCCTTAACAATGGATTCCAGCATTTTCCCGACGACTGATGTCAGGCTAACTGGCCTGTAGTTCCCTGTTTTCAGGCTAACTGGCCTGTAGTTCCCTGTTTTCAGGCTAACTGGCCTGTAGTTCCCTGTTTTCAGGCTAACTGGCCTGTAGTTCCCTGTTTTCAGGCTAACTGGCCTGTAGTTCCCTGTTTTCAGGCTAACTGGCCTGTCGTTCCCTGTTTTCAGGCTAACTGGCCTGTAGTTCCCTGTTTTCAGGCTAACTGGCCTGTAGTTCCCTGTTTTCAGGCCAACTGGCCCGTAGTTCCCTGTTTTCAGGCTAACTGGCCCGTAGTTCCCTGTTTTCAGGCTAACTGGCCCGTAGTTCCCTGTTTTCAGGCTAACTGGCCCGTAGTTCCCTGTTTTCAGGCTAACTGGCCCGTAGTTCCCTGTTTTCAGGCTAACTGGCCCGTAGTTCCCTGTTTTCAGGCTAACTGGCCCGTAGTTCCCTGTTTTCAGGCTAACCGGCCTGTAGTTCCCTGTTTTCAGGCTAACTGGCCTGAAGTTCCCTGTTTTCAGGCTAACTGGCCTGTCGTTCCCTGTTTTCAGGCTAACTGGCCTGTAGTTCCCTGTTTTCAGGCTAACTGGCCTGTAGTTCCCTGTTTTCAGGCCAACTGGCCCGTAGTTCCCTGTTTTCAGGCTAACTGGCCCGTAGTTCCCTGTTTTCAGGCTAACTGGCCCGTAGTTCCCTGTTTTCAGGCTAACTGGCCCGTAGTTCCCTGTTTTCAGGCTAACTGGCCCGTAGTTCCCTGTTTTCAGGCTAACTGGCCCGTAGTTCCCTGTTTTCAGGCTAACTGGCCCGTAGTTCCCTGTTTTCAGGCTAACCGGCCTGTAGTTCCCTGTTTTCAGGCTAACTGGCCTGAAGTTCCCTGTTTTCAGGCTAACTGGCCTGAAGTTCCCTGTTTTCAGGCTAACCGGCCTGTAGTTCCCTGTTTTCAGGCTAACCGGCCTGTAGTTCCCTGTTTTCAGGCTAACTGGCCTGAAGTTCCCTGTTTTCAGGCTAACTGGCCTGAAGTTCCCTGTTTTCAGGCTAACTGGCCTGTAGTTCCCTGTTTTCAGGCTAACTGGCCTGTAGTTCCCTGTTTTCAGGCTAACTGGCCTGTAGTTCCCTGTTTTCAGGCGAACTGGCCTGTAGTTCCCTGTTTTCAGGCTAACTGGCCTGTAGTTCCCTGTTTTCAGGCTAACTGGCCTGTAGTTCCCTGTTTTCAGGCTAACTGGCCTGTAGTTCCCTGTTTTCAGGCCAACTGGCCCGTAGTTCCCTGTTTTCAGGCTAACTGGCCCGTAGTTCCCTGTTTTCAGGCTAACTGGCCCGTAGTTCCCTGTTTTCAGGCTAACTGGCCCGTAGTTCCCTGTTTTCAGGCTAACTGGCCCGTAGTTCCCTGTTTTCAGGCTAACTGGCCCGTAGTTCCCTGTTTTCAGGCTAACTGGCCCGTAGTTCCCTGTTTTCAGGCTAACCGGCCTGTAGTTCCCTGTTTTCAGGCTAACTGGCCTGAAGTTCCCTGTTTTCAGGCTAACTGGCCTGAAGTTCCCTGTTTTCAGGCTAACTGGCCTGAAGTTCCCTGTTTTCAGGCTAACTGGCCTGAAGTTCCCTGTTTTCAGGCTAACTGGCCTGAAGTTCCCTGTTTTCAGGCTAACCGGCCTGAAGTTCCCTGTTTTCAGGCTAACTGGCCCGTAGTTCCCTGTTTTCAGGCTAACTGGCCCGTCGTTCCCTGTTTTCAGGCTAACTGGCCCGTCGTTCCCTGTTTTCAGACTAACTGGCCTGAAGTTCCCTGTTTTCAGACTAACTGGCCCGTCGTTCCCTGTTTTCAGACTAACCGGCCCGTAGTTCCCTGTTTTCAGGCTAACCGGCCTGAAGTTCCCTGTTTTCAGGCTAACTGGCCTGTAGTTCCCTGTTTTCTCTCTCTCTCCTTTCTTGAATATCGGTGTTACATTTGCCACCTTCCAATCCACAGGGACTGTTCCAGAATCTGGAGAGTGCATCCACTATCTCTGCAGCCACCTCTTTTAGAACCCTCGGACGTCGGCCATCAGGTCCAGGGGATTTATCGGCTTTTAGTCCCTTTAATTTCTCCAGTACTTTTTCTTTACTAATATTAATTACTTTAAATTCCTCACTCTCATTAGTCCCTGGGATCCCCGCTATTTCTGTGTCTTCTACTGTGAAGACAGATACAAAATATTTGTTTAACATCTCTACCATTTCCAGCATTTTCTGTTTTTATTTCAGATTTCCAGTATTTTGTTTTTAATTAAGAAAACTTGTGTCAATCCTTATATCCGACTGTCCCCAAGAATGATTGATGTAGATTTATTTTAAGCAGAGCAGAGCAGACCGGCCTCTTCCTGCTCTGTGATTAGTTTGTGTCGTTTCCGAGGTAGAATCATTGCTTTCAGGATCCAGAGAAGGAATCGGCCCTGGGGAATTATTCAAAGGTTTGCTAGATATGGAACATGTTCTCTCATTACTAAACTCGCTCCAGTGTTTGTTATTAAATGCTGACACGCTTGGCTCAGAAATAACAGTTAAGGGTCTCTATGTAAATTGGGACTTTCATGAATTGCAAGATCCGTGACTCCAGGTCAGGCGGAATAATTTGTTCCTAATGAGATGCCAATTAAAGGCGAGGATCCGCCGCAGAGGAAAATCCGCCGTGTTCTGGGATCAGAAAGAGCCAAATTCAAATCACAAAACCCTGGGGCTGTCACTCAAACTTTCCCCAACACCTCGGGAAATCCCCTTCAATTAGATTCGCTTCGCAGCCACTGCCACATTTCAGCAGACTTTGATCTCCAGAAAGGCAATTTGTAGAATCAGCCAGAGAATTGACAGCACGGCTTTAATTTGCCTGCATTTCAGCGAGTCAGCACAAGGGAGAATCATCAACAAACCTGCAATTCCTTCTCCACTGACCACTGACCTTTGAAACACCAGAGACAATATTACAATTCAGAGCAGTTTGAAGGAGAGGCCTCGACTACACAACTGGTGTCACTCCGTCTGAAGAATTTGCCTCTTTCTAAATGCTCAGCGTTTGGTGTCAGATTGGGTCAGAGCGATCCCAGGATGTGTTAAAACAGCCTCCGCTCTGAACAATGTGGAATTCAGGAGTCCGGGGACAATCCTGGACCCTCTCATTCGGAGCAATGGAAGGACGGAGATTCCCCAATCAAACAGAGTGAGACAGTTAACCCCATCGAACATGAAGCAGTGAGATAGAAGGATACAGTTCAGAAGGAGGCCATTCAGCCCATCGTGTCCCTGCCGGCTAGATTAAATAGAATCCATTTTAAAGCCGGGGTAGGGAGATATAAGCTGGGATCATTAAATTATGAACAGCTGGTGCAGATGTTTTGGGTGAAATGCACCTGAATTGATGCAGAAAAAATAGGGAACCAGAAATAAGAGTCCAGAACGATTCATGTGGCTGCAATTTTGATACAAATCTAAGACAGGAGATGGAGCTATGGAAATATATGAAGGTTATTACCACTTGATGGCAGTCACTGCACAGAAAAATCAAGTAGCCGGTCATAATTCAACCACAGATTCTGCAGTGAACCTTCTCCAAAATAGAGAGATCCCAGGCCCAGAACAGCTCGATATCTCAGCCCCTAAATGGGAACATAGCAACAGGAGTAGGCCATTCAGCCGGTCGTAATTCAACCACAGATTCTGCAGTGAACCTCCTCCAAAATAGAGAGATCCCAGGCCCAGAACAGCTCGATATCTCAGCCCCTAAATGGGAACATAGGAACAGGAGTAGGCCATTCAGCCCCTCGAGCCTGATCCACCATTCAATAAGATCATGGCTGTACTGTGATCTAACTCCATATACCTGCCTTTGGCCCATATCCCTTAATATCTTTGGTTGCCAAAAAGCTATCTATCTCAGATTTAAATTTAGCAATTGAGCTAGTATCAATTGCCGTTTGTGGAAGAGAGTTCCAAACTTCTACCACCCTTTGTGTGTAGAAATGTTTTCTAATCTCACTCCTGAAAGGTCTGGCTCTAATTTTTAGACTGTGCCCCCTACTCCTAGAATCCCCAACCAGCGGAAATAGTTTCTCTCTATCCACCCTATCCGTTCCCCTTAATATCTTATAAACTTCGATCAGATCACCCCTTAACCTTCGAAACTCCAGAGAATACAACCCCAATTTGTGTAATCTCTCCTCGTAACTTAACCCTTGAAGTCCGGGTATCATTCTAGTAAACCTACGCTGCACTCCCTCCAAGGCCAATATGTCCTTCCGAAGGTGCGGTGCCCAGAACTGCTCACAGTACTCCAGGTGCGGTCTAACCAGGGTTTTGTATCGCTGCAGCATAACTTCTGCCCCCTTGTACTCCAGTCCTCTAGATATAAAGGCCAGCATTCCATTAGCCTTATTGATTATTTTCTGCACGTGTTCATGACACTTCAATGATCGATGTACCTGAACCCCTAGGTCCCTTTGGACATCCACTGTTTTTAACTTTTTACCATTTAGAAAGTACCCTGTTCTATCCTTTTTTGATCCAAAGTGGATGACCTCACACTTGCCGACATTGAAATCCATTTACCACAGTTTTGCCCATTCATTGAATCTATTAATATCTCTCTGTAATTTTATGTTTTCATCTACACTGCTTACAATGCTGCCTATCTTTGTGTCATCGGCAAACTTGGATATGTAGCTCTCTCTCCCCTTATCTAAGTCGTTAATAAATACGGTGAATAATTGAGGTCCTAACACGCATCCCTGCGGGACTCCACTAGTCACATCCTGCCAATGTGAGAACCTACCCATTATCCCTACTCTCTGTTGCCTTTCGCTCAGCCAACTTCCTAACCAAGTCAATAATTTGCCCTCAATTCCATGAGCTTCAACTTTAGCTAACAATCTCTTATGTGGGACCTTATCAAATGCTTTCTGGAAGTCCATATAAATAACATCCATTGACATTCCCCTGTCCACTACTTTAGTCACCTCTTCAAAAAAATTCAATCAGGTTTGTCGGGCACGACCTACCTTTCACAAATCCATACTGGCTCTCTGATTAACTGAAAATTCTCGAGGTGTTCAGTCACCCTTTCCTTAATTACAGACTCTGGTAATCTCTCGACCACTAATGTTAGGCGAACTGGTCTATAATTCCCTGGTTTCCCTCTCACCTTTCTTAAATAGCGGAGTGACATGCGCAATTTTCCAATCTAGAGGAACAGTTCCTGAATCTAGAGAACTTTGAAAGATTATAGTTCGGGCATCTGCAATGTGCTCACCTACTTCCTTTAAAACCCTGGGATGGAAACCATCTGGTCCTGGTGATTGGTCACTCTTTAGTGCCATTATTTTCTTCATTACTGTTAATTTTTTATTATTTGTTCATGGGATGTGGGCAGTCCGTGTGGTGAAGGTTCTCCCACACTTCTGTTAGGGAGGGAGTTCCAGGATTTTGACCCAGCAACGATGAAGGAACGGCGATATATTTCCAAGTTGGGATGGTGTGTGACTTGGAGGAGAACGTGCAGATGGTGTTGTTCCCATGTACCTGCTGCCCTTGTCCTTCTAGGTGGTAGAGGTCGCAGGTTTGGGAGGTGCTGTCGAAGAAGCCTTGGTGAGTTGCTGCAGTGCATCCTGTGGATGGTGCACACTGCCGCCATGGTGTGCCGGTGGTGAAGGGAGTGAATGTTTAGGGTGGTGGATGGGGTGCCAATCAAGCGGGCAGCTTTGTCCTGGATGGTGTTGAGCTTCTTGAGTGTTGTTGGAGCTGCACTCATCCAGGCAAGTGGAGAGTATTCCATCACACTCCTGACTTGTACCTTGTTGATGGTGGAGAGGCTTTGGGGAGTTAGGAGGTGAGTCACTCGCTGCAGAATACCCAGCCTCTGACCTGCTCTTGTAGCCACAGTATTTATATGGCTGGTCCAGTTAAGTTTCTGGTCAATGGTGACCCCCAGGATGTTGATGGTGGGGGATTCAGTGATGGTAATGCCGTTGAATGTCAAGGGGAGGTGGTTAGACTCTCTCTTGTTGGAGATGATCATTGCCTGGCATGAATGTTACTTGCCACTTATGAACCCGAGCCTGGATGTTGTCCAGGTCTTGCTGCATGCAGGCACGGACTGCTTCATTATCTGAGGGATTGCGAATAGAACTGACCACTGTGTAATCATCAGTGAACATCCCCATTTCTGACCTTGTGATGGAGGGAAGGTCATTGATGAAGCAGCTGAAGATGGTTGGGCCTAGGACACTGCCCTGAGGAACTCCTGCAGCAATGTCCTGGGGTTGAGATGATTGGCCTCCAACAACCACTACCATCTTCCTTTGTACTAAGTATGACTCCAGCCACTGGAGAGTTTTCCCCCTGATTCCCATTGACTTCAATTTTACTAGGGCTCCTTGGTGCCACACTCGGTCAAATGCTGCCTTGATGTCAAGGGCAGTCTATCTCACCTCATCTCTGGAATTCAGCTCTTTTGTCCACGTTTGGACCAAGGCTGTGATGAGGTCTGGAGCCGAGTGGTCCTGGCGGAACCCAAACTGAGCATCGGTGAGCAGGTTATTGGTGAGTCAGTGCCGCTTGATAACGCTGTCGACGACACCTTCCATCACTTTGCTGATGATGAGAGTAGACTGATGGGGCGATAATTGGCCAGATTGGTTAATTATGAGCAGAGTTCAAGACCCACAATCCATGAAAAGGATCATTATTTTAGCTATTGTGTGGCATTAACATTCACCTTTCATAAAGGGCACAAGAAGTAAATCCAGTGGGATTCTCACTCTCCACCTCACCATCTATCTCTTCTCTCTATTTCTTTCTCTCCCTCTCTCTATCTGCTTTCATTGCTACGACATTATAGGAACAGGAAGAGGCCATTCAGCCATTCGAACCTGTTCTGTGATTCAATGAGATCATGGCTGATCAGTATCCTGGAGAGATGGAATCATGGAATCGTAGAAAGGTTACAGTAGAAGGAGGCCATTTGGCCCATCGAGTCTGTACCAGCTCTCTGTAAAAGCAATCCAGCCAGTCCCAGTCCCTCGCCCTTTCCTGTAGCCCGGCAAATTTTTTCCTTTTGAGTACTTAGCCAGTTCCCTTTTGAAGGCCATGATTGAATCTGCCTCCACCACCCCCTCGGGCAGTGCATTCCAGATCCTAACCACTCGCTGTGTAAAAAGTTTTTCCTCATGTCACCTTTGGTTCTTTTGCCAATCACCTTAAATCTATGTCCTCTGGTCACTGACCCACCAATGGGAACAGTTTCTCTCTATCTACTCTGTCCAGACCCTTCATGATTTTGAATACCTCGATCAAATCTCCTCACAACCGTCTCTGTTCCAAGGAGAACAACCCCAGCTTCTCCAGTCTATCCACGTAACTAAAGTCCCTCATCCCTGGAATCATTCTAGTAAATCTCTTCTGCACCCTCTCTAAGGCCTTCACATCTTTCCTAAAGTGCGGTGCCCAGAACTGGACACAATACTCCAGTTGTGGTCGAACCAGTGTTTTATAAAGGTTCATCATGACTTCCATACTTTTGTACTCTATGCCTCTATTTATAAAGCCCAGGATCCCGTTTGCTTTTTTAACCACTTTCTCAACCTGCCCTGCCACCTTCAACGATTTGTGTACATATACCCCCAGATCTCTCTGTTGCTGTACCCCTTTTAGAATTGCGCCTTCTAGTTTATATTGCATCTCCTCGTTCTTCCTACCGAAAAGTATCACTTTGCATTTTTTTGCGTTAAATTTCATCTGCCACGTGTCCGCCCATTCCACCAGCCTGTCTATATCCTCTTGAAGTCTATCACTATCCTCCTCACTGTTTACTACACTTCCAATTTTTGTCTTATCTGCAAATTTTGAAATTGTGCCCTGTACAACCCAAGTCCAAGTCATTAATATATATCAAGAAAAGCAGTGGTCCCAGCACTGACCCCTGAGGAACACCACTGTACACCTCCCTCCAGTCCGAAAAACAACCGTTCACCACTACTCTCTGTTTCCTGTCCCTTAGCCAATTCTATATCCATGTTGCTACTGCCCCCTTTATTCCATGGACCACAATCTTGATGATAAGCCTACCGTGCGGCACTTTATCAAACACCTTTTGAAAGTCCATATACACCACATCCACCGCATTGCCCTCATCGACCCTCTCTGTACCTCATCAAAAAACTCTCTCAGGTTAGTTGAACACGATTTGCCTTTAACAAATCCTTGCTGACTTTCCCTGATCAATCCACACTTGTCCAAGTGACTGTTCATTCTGTCTCAGATTATCGTTTCTAAAAGTTTCCCCACCCCCGAAGTTAAACTGACTGGCCTGTAATGTTCCCTTATTGTTAGATTATTAACTAAATCTGACACATTCCTCATTACTAAATCTAGTATCGCTTGTCATCTTGTTGATTCGAGAACATATTGTTCCAGAAAATCATCTTGAATGTACTCAAGAAATTCACTGCCTTTCTGACCTTCCCCATCATAGAATCATAGAAGTTACAACATGGAAACAGGCCCTTCGGCCCAACATGTCCATGTCACCCAGTTTATACCACAAAGCTGGTCCCAATTTCCTGCACTTGGTCCATATCCCTCTATACCCATCTTACCCATGTAACTGTCCAAATGCTTTTTAAAAGACAGAATTGTACCCGCCTCTACTACTGCCTCTGGCAGCTCGTTCCAGACACTCACCACCCTTTGAGTGAAAAAATGGCCCCTCTGGACCCTTTTGTATCTCTCCCCTCTCACCTTAAATCTATGCCCCCTCGTTATAGACTCCCCTACCTTTGGGAAAAGATTTTGACTATCGACCTTATCTATGCCCCTCATTATTTTATAGACTTCTATAAGATCACCCCTTAACCTCCTACTCTCCAGGGAATAAAGTCCCAGTCTATCTAACCTCTCCCTGTAAGTCAAACCATCAAGTCCCGGTAGCATCCTAGTAAATCTTTTCTGCACTCTTTCTAGTTTAATAATATCCTTTCTATAATAGGGTGACCAGAACTGTACACAGTATTCCAAGTGTGGCCTTACTAATGTCTTGTACAACTTCAACAAGACATCCCAACTCCTGCATTCAATGTTCTGACCAATGAAACCAAGCATGCTGAATGCCTTCTTCACCACCCTATCCACCTGTGACTCCACTTTCAAGGAGCTATGAACCTGTACTCCTCGATCTCTTTGTTCTATAACTCTCCCCAACGCCCTACCATTAAGGGAGTAGGTCCTGGCCCGATTCGATCTCCCAAAATGCATCACTTCACATTTATCTAAATTAAACTCCATCTGCCATTCATCGGCCCACTGGCCCAATTTATCAAGATCCCATTGCAATCCTAGATAACCTTCTTCACTGTCCACAATGCCACCATCGATATGAAAATTAAAGTCTCCCATTAAAACAACTCTGCTTTTACTGCAAGCCTCTCGAATTTTTTTTTATTCGTTCACGGGATGTGGGCGTCGCTGGCAAGGCCGGCATTTATTGCCCATCCCTAATTGCCCTCGAGAAGGTGGTGGTGAGCCGCCTTCTTGAACCGCTGCAGTCCGTGTGGTGAAGGTTCTCCCACAGTGCTGTTAGGAAGGGAGTTCCAGGATTTTGACCCAGCGACAATGAAGGAACGGCGATATATTTCCAAGTTGGGATGGTGTGTGACTTGGAGGGGAACGTGCAGGTGGTGTTGTTCCCATGTGCCTGCTGCCCTTGTCCTTCTCGGTGGTAGAGGTTGCGGGTTTGGGAGGTGCTGTCGAAGAAGCCTTGGCGAGTTGCTGCAGTGCATCCTGTGGATGGTGCACACTGCAGCCACAGTACGCCGGTGGTGAAGGGAGTGAATGTTTAGGGTGGTGGATGGGGTGCCAATCAAGCGGGCTGCTTTATCTTGGATGGTGTCGAGCTTCTTGAGTGTTGTTGGAGCTACACTCATCCAGGCAAGTGGAGAGTATTCCATCACACTCCTGACTTGTGCCTTGTCGATGGTGGAAAGGCTTTGGGGAGTCAGGAGGTGAGTCACTCGCCGCAGAATACCCAGCCTCTGACCTGCTCTCGTAGCCACTGAATTAATACATTCTCTCACTTCATTGCTGCTTTCAGAAGGCCTGCAGACAACTCCCATTACAGTTGTAAGCCCTCTCTTATTCCTCAATTGTAACCATCGAGTCTCTGCTGATTGCTTTCCCATATCACCTCTCACTAATGTTGTAATAGTATCTCTAATCAATAAGGTCACCCATCCTCCTCTTCCAGATTCCCTATCCTTTCTAAAGGCCGTACGACCTGCAATATTTAAACCCGATCATGACCAGTCTACTGCCCTGTCTCAGTGATGGCCACAATGTCAAACACTCTCAACTATATTTCAGCCTCTAATTCACTCCGTTTATTTCTGATACTCCATGCCTTAGTAAATAAAACTCTGATTTGTGCAAGAGACGCTAACCTGTCCTTCTCAGACCATTTCACTAATCACGTGCCTGCTGTAACCACTTCAATTATTTTAGTATTCCCTTCACCCGGATTATCTCCATCCGCGGTTTACATAAGAACATAAGAAATAGGAGCAGGAGTAGGCCAATCGGCCCCTCGAGCCTGCTCCGCCATTCAATAAGATCATGGCTGATCTGATCCTAACCTCAAATCTAAAATCATGTCCAATTTCCTGCCCGCTCCCCGTAATCCCTAATTCCCTTTACTTCTAGGAAACTGTCTATTTCTGTTTTAAATTTATCTAATGATGTAGCTTCCACAGCTTCCTGGGGCAGCAAATTCCACAGACCTACTACCCTCTGAGTGAAGAAGTTTCTCCTCATCTCAGTTTTGAAAGAGCAGCCCCTTATTCTAAGATTATGCCCCCTAGTTCAAGTTTCACCCATCCTTGGGAACATCCTTACCGCATCCACCCGATCAAGCCCCTTCACAATCTTATATGTTTCAATAAGATCGCCTCTCATTCTTCTGAACTCCAATGAGTCGAGTCCCAATCTACTCAACCTCTCCTCATATGTCCACCCCTCATCCCCGGGATTAACCGAGTGAACCTTCTTTGTACTGCCTCGAGAGCAAGTATGTCTTTTCTTAAGTATGGACACCAAAACTGTATGCAGTATTCCAGGTGCGGTCTCACCAATACCTTATATAACTGCAGCAATACCTCCCTGTTTTTATATTCTATCCCCCTAGTAATAAAAGCCAACATTCCGTTGGCCTTCTTGATCACCTGCTGCACCTGCATACTAACTTTTTGATTTTCTTGCACTTGGACCCCCAGATCCCTTTGTACTGCAGTACTTTCCAGTTTCTCGCCATTAAGATAATAACTTGCTCTCCGATTTCTCCTGCCAAAGTGCATAACCTCACATTTTCCAATATTGTATTGCATCTGCCAAATCTCCGCCCACTCACCCAGCCTGTCCATATCCCCTTGTAGGTTTTTTATGTCCTCCTCACTCTCTACTTTCCCTCCCATCTTTGTATCATCTGCAAACTTTGATATGTTACACTCGGTCCCCTCCTCCAAATCATTAATATAGATTGTAAAGAGTTGGGGACCCAGCACCGACCCCTGCGGAACACCACTGGCTACTGGTTGCCAGTCCGAGAATGAACCATTTATCCCAACTCTCTGCTTCCTGTTAGATAACCAATCCTCCACCCATGCCAGAATATTACCCCCAATCCAGTGATTCTTTATCTTGAGCAATAATCTTTTATGTGGCACCTTGTCGAATGCCTTCTGGAAGTCTAAATACACTACGTCCACTGGTTCCCCTTTATCCACCCTGTACGTTATGTCCTCAAAGAACTCAAGCAAATTTGTCAGACATGACTTCCCCTTCGTAAAGCCATGCTGACTTTGTCCTATTAAATTATGTTTATCCAAATGTTCCGCTACTGTCTCCTTAATAATAGACTCCAAAATTTTACCCACCACAGATGTTAGGCTAACTGGTCTATAATTTCCAGCCTTCTGCCGACTACCCTTTTTAAATAAGGGTGTTACATTAGCAGTTTTCCAATCTGCCGGGACCTTTGCCGAGTCCAGAGAATTTTGGAAAATTATTACCAAAGCATCCACAATCCCTACTGCCACTTCCCTCAAGACCCTCGGATGTCAGCCATCAGGTCCAGGGGATTTATCCGCCTTGAGTCCCATTATTTTACTGAGTACCAATTCCTTAGTGATTTTAATCGTATTTAGCTCCTCCCCCCCCGAGAGCCCCCTGTTTGTCCAGTGTTGGGATATTCTTAGTGTCCTCTACCGTAAAGACTGAAACAAAATATTTGTTCAGCATTTTTGCCACCTCCATGTTTCCCACCATTAATTTCCCGGTCTCATCCTCTAAGGGACCTACGTTTGCGTTTGCCACCCTTTTTCTTTTTATATAACTGTAGAAACTCTTGCTATCTTTTTTAAAAATATTTTTTGCTAATTTATTTTCATAATCTATCTTCCCTTTCTTAATCAATCCTTTCGTTACTTTTTGCTGTCTTTTGAAGACTTCCCAATCTTCTATCCTCCCACTAAGTTTGGCTACCTTATATGTCCTTGTTTTTAGTCGGATACTATCCTTCATTTCTTTACTTAGCCACGGATGGCTGTCATTTCTTTTACACCCTTTTCTCCTCACTGGAATATATATTTTTTGAAAGTTGTAAAATAACTCCTTAAATGAACACCTCTGCTCATGTACCGTCTTACCCTTTAATCTATTTTCCCAGTCCACTTTAATCAATTCCGCTCTCATACCATCATAGTCTCCTTTATTCAAGCTCAGTACGCTTGTTTGAGAACGAACCTTTTCACCCTCTAATTGGATATGGAATGTAACCATGTTATGGTCACTCATTCCAAGGGGATCCTTAACTAGGACATTATTAATTAATCCTGGCTCATTACACAGGACCAGGTCCAAGGTTGCTTTCCCCCTTGTCGGATCAGTTACATACTGCTCAAGAAATCCATCCCTCACACACTCAATAAACTCTTCCTCAAGGCTGCCCTGCCCAATTTGATTTGTCCAGTTAATATGATAGTTAAAATCCCCCATAATTATAGCCGTTCCCTTATTACATGCCCCGACTATTTCCTGATTAATACTTCTTCCAGCAGAGTTGCAACTATTAGGAGGCCTATATACTATGCCCACTCGTGTTTTTTTCCCCTTATTATTCCTTATCTCTACCCAAACTGTTTCATTATGCTGATGCTTGGTCCCAATATCATTTCTCTGTATTACAGTGATTCCTTCCTTTATTAACATAGCCACCCCACCTCCCCTTCCTGTCTGTCCTTCCTGATTGTTAAATACCCTGGCATATTTAATTCCACATTGGTTGGATTATCTCCATCCCCGAATTATCTCCATCCCCGGATTATCTCCATCACCCGGATTATCTCCATCACCCGGATTATCTCCATCACCCGGATTATCTCCATCACCCGGATTATCTCTATCCCCGGATTATCTCCATCACCCGGATTATCTCCATCCCCGAATTATCTCCATCACCCGGATTATCTCCATCACCCGGATTATCTCCATCACCCGGATTATCTCCATCACCCGGATTATCTCTATCCCCGGATTATCTCCATCACCCGGGTTATCTCTATCCCCGGATTATCTCCATCACCCGGGTTATCTCTATCCCCGGATTATCTCCATCACCCGGGTTATCTCTATCCCCGGATTATCTCCATCACCCGGGTTATCTCTATCCCCGGATTATCTCCATCACCCGGGTTATCTCCATCACCCGGATTATCTCCATCACCCGGGTTATCTCTATCCCCGGATTATCTCCATCACCCGGGTTATCTCTATCCCCGGATTATCTCCATCACCCGGATTATCTCCATCACCCGGATTATCTCCATCACCCGGGTTATCTCTATCCCCGGATTATCTCCATCACCCGGATTATCTCTATCCCCGGATTATCTCCATCACCCGGGTTATCTCCATCACCCGGATTATCTCCATCACCCGGATTATCTCCATCACCCGGATTATCTCTATCCCCGGATTATCTCCATCACCCGGATTATCTCCATCACCCGGATTATCTCCATCACCCGGATTATCTCCATCACCCGGATTATCTCTATCCCCGGATTATCTCCATCACCCGGATTATCTCCATCACCCGGATTATCTCTATCCCCGGATTATCTCCATCACCCGGATTATCTCCATCACCCGGATTATCTCCATCACCCGGGTTATCTCTATCCCCGGATTATCTCCATCACCCGGATTATCTCCATCACCCGGGTTATCTCTATCCCCGGATTATCTCCATCACCCGGGTTATCTCCATCACCCGGATTATCTCCATCACCCGGATTATCTCCATCACCCGGATTATCTCTATCCCCGAATTATCTCCATCACCCGGATTATCTCCATCACCCGGATTATCTCCATCACCCGGATTATCTCCATCACCCGGATTATCTCTATCACCCGGGTTATCTCCATCACCCGGATTATCTCCATCACCCGGGTTATCTCCATCACCCGGGTTATCTCTATCCCCGAATTATCTCCATCACCCGGATTATCTCCATCACCCGGATTATCTCCATCACCCGGATTATCTCCATCACCCGGATTATCTCCATCACCCGAATTATCTCCATCACCCGGATTATCTCTATCCCCGGATTATCTCCATCACCCGGATTATCTCCATCACCCGGATTATCTCCATCACCCGGATTATCTCCATCACCCGGGTTATCTCCATCACCCGGATTATCTCCATCACCCGGATTATCTCCATCACCCGGATTATCTCCATCACCCGGATTATCTCCATCACCCGGGTTATCTCCATCACCCGGATTATCTCCATCACCCGGGTTATCTCTATCCCCGGATTATCTCTATCCCCGGATTATCTCCATCACCCGGGTTATCTCCATCACCCGGATTATCTCCATCACCCGGATTATCTCCATCACCCGGATTATCTCTATCCCCGGATTATCTCCATCACCCGGATTATCTCCATCCCCGGATTATCTCCATCACCCGGGTTATCTCCATCACCCGGGTTATCTCTATCCCCGGGTTATCTCCATCACCCGGATTATCTCTATCCCCGGATTATCTCCATCACCCGGGTTATCTCCATCACCCGGGTTATCTCCATCACCCGGATTATCTCCATCACCCGGGTTATCTCTATCCCCGGGTTATCTCCATCACCCGGATTATCTCTATCCCCGGATTATCTCCATCACCCGGATTATCTCCATCACCCGGATTATCTCCATCACCCGGATTATCTCCATCACCCGGGTTATCTCTATCCCCGGGTTATCTCCATCACCCGGATTATCTCCATCACCCGGATTATCTCCATCACCCGGGTTATCTCCATCACCCGGGTTATCTCCATCACCCGGGTTATCTCCATCACCCGGATTATCTCCATCACCCGGGTTATCTCTATCCCCGGATTATCTCTATCCCCGGATTATCTCCATCACCCGGGTTATCTCCATCCCCGGATTATCTCCATCACCCGGATTATCTCCATCACCCGGATTATCTCCATCACCCGGGTTATCTCCATCACCCGGGTTATCTCTATCCCCGGGTTATCTCTATCCCCGGATTATCTCCATCACCCGGGTTATCTCTATCCCCGGATTATCTCCATCACCCGGGTTATCTCCATCACCCGGATTATCTCCATCACCCGGATTATCTCCATCACCCGGATTATCTCCATCACCCGGATTATCTCCATCACCCGGGTTATCTCTATCCCCGGATTATCTCCATCACCCGGGTTATCTCTATCCCCGGATTATCTCCATCACCCGGATTATCTCCATCACCCGGATTATCTCTATCCCCGGATTATCTCCATCACCCGGATTATCTCTATCCCCGAATTATCTCCATCACCCGGGTTATCTCCATCACCCGGATTATCTCCATCACCCGGATTATCTCCATCACCCGGATTATCTCTATCCCCGGATTATCTCTATCCCCGGGTTATCTCTATCCCCGGATTATCTCCATCACCCGGATTATCTCTATCCCCGGATTATCTCCATCACCCGGATTATCTCCATCACCCGGATTATCTCCATCACCCGGATTATCTCCATCACCCGGATTATCTCCATCACCCGGGTTATCTCTATCCCCGGATTATCTCCATCACCCGGGTTATCTCCATCACCCGGATTATCTCCATCACCCGGATTATCTCTATCCCCGGATTATCTCCATCACCCGGATTATCTCTATCCCCGAATTATCTCCATCACCCGGGTTATCTCCATCACCCGGATTATCTCCATCACCCGGGTTATCTCTATCCCCGGATTATCTCCATCACCCGGGTTATCTCTATCCCCGGATTATCTCCATCACCCGGGTTATCTCCATCACCCGGATTATCTCCATCACCCGGATTATCTCCATCACCCGGGTTATCTCCATCACCCGGATTATCTCCATCACCCGGGTTATCTCCATCACCCGGATTATCTCCATCACCCGGATTATCTCTATCCCCGAATTATCTCCATCACCCGGGTTATCTCCATCACCCGGATTATCTCCATCACCCGGGTTATCTCTATCCCCGGATTATCTCCATCACCCGGGTTATCTCCATCACCCGGGTTATCTCCATCACCCGGATTATCTCCATCACCCGGATTATCTCCATCACTGTTTGTGACCTGAACTCTGCTCTTATCCCTTTTTTATATCTTTAAACTATCATTTGTCTCTATCCCCAGGACCAGATGGTTTCCATCCCAGGGTTTTAAAGGAAGTAGGTGAGCACATTGCGGATGCCCTAACTATAATCTTTCGAAGTTCTCTCGATTCAGGAACTGTCCCTCTAGATTGGAAAATTGCACATGTCACTCCGCTTTTTAAGAAAGGAGAGAGAGGGAAACCAGGGAATTATAGACCAGTTAGCCCAACATCTGTTGTGGGGAAAATGCTGGAGTCTATAATTAAGGATAGGGTGACTGAACACCTCGAGAATTTTCAGTTAATCAGAGAGAGCCAGCATGGATTTGTGAAAGGTAGGTGGTGCCCGACAAACCTGATTGAATTTTTTGAAGAGGTGACTGAAGTAGTGGACAGGGAAATGTCAATGGATGTTATTTATATGGACTTCCAGAAGGCATTTGATAAGGTCCCACATAAGAGACTGTTAGCTAAGTTAGAAGCCCATGGAATCGAGGGAAAAGTACGGACTTGGTTAGGAAGTTGGCTGAGCGAAAGGCGACAGAGAGTTGGGATAATGGGAAGGTACTCACATTGGCAGGATGTGACTAGTGGAGTCCCACAGGAATCTGTCTTGGGGCCTCAATTATTCACAATATTTATTAACGACTTAGATGAAGGCAAAGAAAGTCTCATATCTAAGTTTGCCGATGACACAAAGATTGGTGGCATTGTAAGCAGTGTAGATGAAAACATAAAATTACAAAGCGATATTGATAGATTAGGTGAATGGGCAAAACTGTGGCAAATGGAATTCAATGTGGACAAATGTGAGGTCATCCACTTTGGATCAAAAAAGGATAGAACAGGGTACTTTCTAAATGTAAAAAGTTAAAAACCAGTGGATGTCCAAAGGGACTTCGGGGTTCAGGTACATAGATCATTGAAGTGTCATGAACAGGTGCAGAAAATAATCAAGAAGGCTAATGGAATGCTGGCCTTTCGATCTAGAGGACTGGAGTACAAGGGGGCAGAAGTTATGCTGCAGCTATACAAAACCTTGGTTAGACCGCACCTGGAGTACTGTGAGCAGTTCTGGGCACCGCACCTTCGGAAGGACATATTGGCCTTGGAGGGAGTGCAGCGTAGGTTTACTAGAATGATACCCGGACTTCAAGGGTTAAGTTACGAGGAGAGATTACACAAATTGGGGTTGTATTCTCTGGAGTTTCAAAGGTTAAGGGGTGATCTGATCGAAGTTTATAAGATATTAAGGGGAACAGATAGGGTGGATAGAGAGAAACTATTTCTGCTGGTTGGGGATTCTAGGAGTAGGGGGCACAGTCTAAAAATTAGAGCCAGACCTTTCAGGAGTGAGATTAGAAAACACTTCTACACACAAAGGGTGGTAGAAGTTTGGAATTCTCTTCCGCAAACGGCAATTGATACGAGCTCAATTGCTAAATTTAAATGTGAGATAGATAGCTTTTTGGCAACCAAAGGTATTAAGGGATATGGGCCAAAGGCGGGTATATGGAGTTAGATCACAGATCAGCCATGATCTTATCAAATGGCGGAGCAGGCACGAGGGGCTGAATGGCCTACTCCTGTTCCTATGTTCCTATGACTCTTGTTTCTGACAGAGCGAGCCAGGGCAGAGCGAGCCAGGGCAGAGCGAGCCAGGGCAGAGCGAGCCAGGCCAGAGCAAGTCACCTCACGAAGACCCTGTGGAGGCACCAGAGAAAAGGAATTTAGAAAATAGCAAAAGCAGATCCCAGAATAAAGAGGGTGGAGCCACAAGCAAAGATGAAAGAAAGTGGACTGCTCGGTTTGAGGGAGGACGATTGAAGGGAATCTGAAATAATAACCGGGAACAGTGGAAGTAAATAGAATCTGCAAACCAGGGCGAAAGGAAGTAAAATTGAGACCAGAGAGTGCAGCTGAAATGTGCAGCTACCAGAAGCAGGGCATTGGACAGGACCTGCGACAGGAACATAAGACTGGAGACGGCCCAAACACTGATCCCTCTCAATCCCTGAAAAATCCAATCCTTCCTCAAATGTTCCCACAAACTCTGCCTCCCTCATCAGTCCAGTCCAGACCTTCACCCCATCAGTATAAAGGGATTAAAACTAAACAGACTGGCCCCTCCCTCACTAATCAAGCCGATGCCTCTGGTACGAGAATCTGTGCTAATCTCAAACATATCATCAGTCCATCGATTCCTTCCACCACTCCCCAGGCACCTTACGCTCGAGATACACTGTCCCATCAAACACTCCCAGAGCAGGGACAGGGTGAGACACAGAGTAAAGCTCCCTCTGCACTGTCCCATCAAACACTCCCAGAGCAGGGACAGGGTGAGACACAGAGTAAAGCTCCCTCTGCACTGTCCCATCAAACACTCCCAGAGCAGGGACAGGGTTAGGCACAGAGTAAAGCTCCCTCTACACTGTCCCATCAAACACTCCCAGAGCAGGGACATGGTGAGACACAGAGTAAAGCTCCCTCTGCACTGTCCCATCAAACACTCCCAGAGCAGGGACAGGGTTAGGCACAGAGTAAAGCTCCCTCTACACTGTCCCATCAAACACTCCCAGAGCAGGTACAGGGTTCGATACAGAGTAAAGCTCCCTCTACACTGTCCCATCAAACACTCCCAGGGCAGGTACAGGGTTCGATACAGAGTAAAGCTCCCTCTACACTGTCCCATCAAACACTCCCAAAGCAGGGACAGGGTGAGACACAGAGTAAAGCTCCCTCGACACTGTCCCATCAAACACTCCCAGAGCAGGTACAGGGTTCGATACAGAGTAAAGCTCCCTCTACACTGTCCCATCAAACACTCCCAAAGCAGGGACAGGGTGAGACACAGAGTAAAGCTCCCTCTACACTGTCCCATCAAACACTCCCAGAGCAGGTACAGGGTTAGATACAGAGTAAAGCTCCCTCTACACTGTCCCATCAAACACTCCCAGAGCAGGTACAGGGTTAGATACAGAGTAAAGCTCCCTCTACACTGTCCCATCAAACACTCCCAGAGCAGGTACAGGGTTAGATACAGAGTAAAGCTCCCTCTACACTGTCCCATCAAACACTCCCAGAGCAGGGACAGGGTGAGACACAGAGTAAAGCTCCCTCTGCACTGTCCCATCAAACACTCCCAGAGAAGGTACAGGGTTCGATACAAAGTAAAGCTCCCTCTACACTGTCCCATCAAACACTCCCAAAGCAGGGACAGGGTGAGACACAGAGTAAAGCTCCCTCGACACTGTCCCATCAAACACTCCCAGAGCAGGTACAGGGTTCGATACAGAGTAAAGCTCCCTCGACACTGTCCCATCAAACACTCCCAGAGCAGGTACAGGGTTCGATACAAAGTAAAGCTCCCTCTACACTGTCCCATCAAACACTCCCAAAGCAGGGACAGGGTGAGACACAGAGTAAAGCTCCCTCGACACTGTCCCATCAAACACTCCCAAAGCAGGGACAGGGTGAGACACAGAGTAAAGCTCCCTCTACACTGTCCCATCAAACACTCCCAGAGCAGGTACAGGGTTCGATACAGAGTAAAGCTCCCTCTACACTGTCCCATCAAACACTCCCAGAGCAGGTACAGGGTTCGATAGAGAGTAAAGCTCCCTCTACACTGTCCCATCAAACACTCCCAGAGCAGGTACAGGGTTAGATACAGAGTAAAGCTCCCTCTACACTGTCCCATCAAACACTCCCAGAGCAGGTACAGGATTAGATACAGAGTAAAGCTCCCTCTACACTGTCCCATCAAACACTCCCAGGGCAGGTACAGGGTTAGATACAGAGTAAAGCTCCCTCGACACTGTCCCATCAAACACTCCCAGGGCAGGTACAGCGCAGGTTAGATACAGGGTAAAGCTCCCTCTACACTGTCCCACCAAACACTCCCAGGGCAGGGACAGCACGGGTTAGATACAGAGTAAAGCTCCCTCCACACTGTCCCATCAACACTCCCAGGCAGCGACAGCATGGATTAGATACAGAAAAATGCTCCCTCTGCAATGTCCCAACAAACACTCCCAGAGCAGGTACAGGGACAGCACGGGTTAGATACAGAGTAAAGCTCCCTATACACTGTCCCATCAAACACTCCCAGGGCAGGTACAGCACGGGTTAGATACAGAGTAAAGCTCCCTCTACACTGTCCCATCAAACACTCCTAGTGCAGGTACAGCACGGGTTAGATACAGGGTAAAGCTCCCTCTGCACTGTCCCATCAAACACTCCAAGGGCAGGTACGGGGTTAGATACAGAGTAAAGCTCCCTCTACACTGTCCCATCAAACACTCCCAGGGCAGGTACAGGTTAGATACAGAGTAAAGCTCCCTCTACACTGTCCCATCAAACACTCCAAGGGCAGATACGGGGTTAGATACAGAGTAAAGCTCCCTCTTCACTGTCCCATCAAACACTCCAAGGGCAGGTACGGGGTTAGATACAGAGTAAAGCACCCTCTACACTGTCCCATCAAACACTCCAAGGGCAGGTACAGGGTTAGATACAGAGTAAAGCTCCCTCTACACTGTCCCATCAAACACTCCCAGGGCAGGTACAGGGTTAGATAGAGAGTAAAGCTCCCTCTACACTGTCCTATCAAACACTCCCAGGGCAGGTGCAGGGTTAGATACAGAGTAAAGCTCCCTCTACACTGTCCCATCAAACACTCCCAGGGAAGGTACAGCACGGGGTTAGATACAGAGTAAAGCTCCCTCTACACTGTCCCATCAAACACTCCCAGGGCAGGTACAGGGTTAGATACAGAGTAAAGCTCCCTCTACACTGTCCCATCAAACACTCCCAGGGCAGGTACAGGGTTCGATACAGAGTAAAGCTCCCTCTACACTGTCCCATCAAACACTCCCAAAGCAGGGACAGGGTGAGACACAGAGTAAAGCTCCCTCTACACTGTCCCATCAAACACTCCCAGAGCAGGTACAGGGTTAGATACAGAGTAAAGCTCCCTCTACACTGTCCCATCAAACACTCCCAGAGCAGGTACAGGGTTAGATACAGAGTAAAGCTCCCTCTACACTGTCCCATCAAACACTCCCAGAGCAGGTACAGGGTTAGATACAGAGTAAAGCTCCCTCTACACTGTCCCATCAAACACTCCCAGAGCAGGGACAGGGTGAGACACAGAGTAAAGCTCCCTCTGCACTGTCCCATCAAACACTCCCAGAGAAGGTACAGGGTTCGATACAAAGTAAAGCTCCCTCTACACTGTCCCATCAAACACTCCCAAAGCAGGGACAGGGTGAGACACAGAGTAAAGCTCCCTCGACACTGTCCCATCAAACACTCCCAGAGCAGGTACAGGGTTCGATACAGAGTAAAGCTCCCTCGACACTGTCCCATCAAACACTCCCAGAGCAGGTACAGGGTTCGATACAAAGTAAAGCTCCCTCTACACTGTCCCATCAAACACTCCCAAAGCAGGGACAGGGTGAGACACAGAGTAAAGCTCCCTCGACACTGTCCCATCAAACACTCCCAAAGCAGGGACAGGGTGAGACACAGAGTAAAGCTCCCTCTACACTGTCCCATCAAACACTCCCAGAGCAGGTACAGGGTTCGATACAGAGTAAAGCTCCCTCTACACTGTCCCATCAAACACTCCCAGAGCAGGTACAGGGTTAGATACAGAGTAAAGCTCCCTCTACACTGTCCCATCAAACACTCCCAGAGCAGGTACAGGATTAGATACAGAGTAAAGCTCCCTCTACACTGTCCCATCAAACACTCCCAGGGCAGGTACAGGGTTAGATACAGAGTAAAGCTCCCTCGACACTGTCCCATCAAACACTCCCAGGGCAGGTACAGCGCAGGTTAGATACAGGGTAAAGCTCCCTCTACACTGTCCCACCAAACACTCCCAGGGCAGGGACAGCACGGGTTAGATACAGAGTAAAGCTCCCTCCACACTGTCCCATCAACACTCCCAGGCAGCGACAGCATGGATTAGATACAGAAAAATGCTCCCTCTGCAATGTCCCAACAAACACTCCCAGAGCAGGTACAGGGACAGCACGGGTTAGATACAGAGTAAAGCTCCCTATACACTGTCCCATCAAACACTCCCAGGGCAGGTACAGCACGGGTTAGATACAGAGTAAAGCTCCCTCTACACTGTCCCATCAAACACTCCTAGTGCAGGTACAGCACGGGTTAGATACAGGGTAAAGCTCCCTCTGCACTGTCCCATCAAACACTCCAAGGGCAGGTACGGGGTTAGATACAGAGTAAAGCTCCCTCTACACTGTCCCATCAAACACTCCCAGGGCAGGTACAGGTTAGATACAGAGTAAAGCTCCCTCTACACTGTCCCATCAAACACTCCAAGGGCAGATACGGGGTTAGATACAGAGTAAAGCTCCCTCTTCACTGTCCCATCAAACACTCCAAGGGCAGGTACGGGGTTAGATACAGAGTAAAGCACCCTCTACACTGTCCCATCAAACACTCCAAGGGCAGGTACAGGGTTAGATACAGAGTAAAGCTCCCTCTACACTGTCCCATCAAACACTCCCAGGGCAGGTACAGGGTTAGATAGAGAGTAAAGCTCCCTCTACACTGTCCTATCAAACACTCCCAGGGCAGGTGCAGGGTTAGATACAGAGTAAAGCTCCCTCTACACTGTCCCATCAAACACTCCCAGGGCAGATACAGGGTGAGATACAGAGTAAAGCTCCCTCCACACTGTCCCATCAAGCACTCCCAGGGCAGGTGCAGGGTGAGATACAGAGTAAAGCTCCCTCTACACTGTCCCATCAAACACTCCCAGAGCAGGTACAGGATTAGATACAGAGTAAAGCTCCCTCTACACTGTCCCATCAAACACTCCCAGGGCAGGTACAGGGTTAGATACAGAGTAAAGCTCCCTCGACACTGTCCCATCAAACACTCCCAGGGCAGGTACAGCGCAGGTTAGATACAGGGTAAAGCTCCCTCTACACTGTCCCACCAAACACTCCCAGGGCAGGGACAGCACGGGTTAGATACAGAGTAAAGCTCCCTCCACACTGTCCCATCAACACTCCCAGGCAGCGACAGCATGGATTAGATACAGAAAAATGCTCCCTCTGCAATGTCCCAACAAACACTCCCAGAGCAGGTACAGGGACAGCACGGGTTAGATACAGAGTAAAGCTCCCTATACACTGTCCCATCAAACACTCCCAGGGCAGGTACAGCACGGGTTAGATACAGGGTAAAGCTCCCTCTGCACTGTCCCATCAAACACTCCAAGGGCAGGTACGGGGTTAGATACAGAGTAAAGCTCCCTCTACACTGTCCCATCAAACACTCCCAGGGCAGGTACAGGTTAGATACAGAGTAAAGCTCCCTCTACACTGTCCCATCAAACACTCCAAGGGCAGATACGGGGTTAGATACAGAGTAAAGCTCCCTCTTCACTGTCCCATCAAACACTCCAAGGGCAGGTACGGGGTTAGATACAGAGTAAAGCACCCTCTACACTGTCCCATCAAACACTCCAAGGGCAGGTACAGGGTTAGATACAGAGTAAAGCTCCCTCTACACTGTCCCATCAAACACTCCCAGGGCAGGTACAGGGTTAGATAGAGAGTAAAGCTCCCTCTACACTGTCCTATCAAACACTCCCAGGGCAGGTGCAGGGTTAGATACAGAGTCAAGCTCCCTCTACACTGTCCCATCAAACACTCCCAGGGAAGGTACAGCACGGGGTTAGATACAGAGTAAAGCTCCCTCTACACTGTCCCATCAAACACTCCCAGGGCAGATACAGGGTTAGATACAGAGTAAAGCACCCTCTACATTGTCCCATCAAACACTCCCAGGGCAGATACAGGGTGAGATACAGAGTAAAGCTCCCTCCACACTGTCCCATCAAGCACTCCCAGGGCAGGTGCAGGGTGAGATACAGAGTAAAGCTCCCTCTACACTGTCCCGTCAAACACTCCCACGGCAAGTGCAGGGTGAGATACAGAGTAAAGCTCCCTCTACACTGTCCCATCAAGCACTCCCAGGGCAGGTGCAGGGTTAGATACAGAGTAAAGTTCCCACTATACTGTCCCATCAAACACTCCCAGGGCAGGTACAGCATGGGTTAGATACAGAGTAAAGCTCCCTCCACACTGTCCCATCAAACACTCCCAAAGCAGGGACAGGGTGAGACACAGAGTAAAGCTCCCTCTACACTGTCCCATCAAACACTCCCAGAGCAGGTACAGGGTTCGATACAGAGTAAAGCTCCCTCTACACTGTCCCATCAAACACTCCCAGAGCAGGTACAGGGTTAGATACAGAGTAAAGCTCCCTCTACACTGTCCCATCAAACACTCCCAGAGCAGGTACAGGGTTAGATACAGAGTAAAGCTCCCTCTCCACTGTCCCATCAAACACTCCCAGAGCAGGGACAGGGTGAGACACAGAGTAAAGCTCCCTCTGCACTGTCCCATCAAACACTCCCAGAGCAGGTACAGGGTTCGATACAGAGTAAAGCTCCCTCTACACTGTCCCATCAAACACTCCCAAAGCAGGGACAGGGTGAGACACAGAGTAAAGCTCCCTCGACACTGTCCCATCAAACACTCCCAGAGCAGGTACAGGGTTCGATACAGAGTAAAGCTCCCTCTACACTGTCCCATCAAACACTCCCAAAGCAGGGACAGGGTGAGACACAGAGTAAAGCTCCCTCTACACTGTCCCATCAAACACTCCCAGAGCAGGTACAGGGTTCGATACAGAGTAAAGCTCCCTCTACACTGTCCCATCAAACACTCCCAGAGCAGGTACAGGGTTAGATACAGAGTAAAGCTCCCTCTACACTGTCCCATCAAACACTCCCAGGGCAGGTACAGGGTTAGATACAGAGTAAAGCTCCCTCGACACTGTCCCATCAAACACTCGCAGGGCAGGTGCAGCACGGGTTAGATACAGAGTAAAGCTCCCTCTACACTGTCCCATCAAAAACTCCCAGGACAGGTACAGCATGGGTTTGATACAGAGTAAAGCTCCCTCCACACTGTCCCATCAACACTCCCAGGCAGGGACAGCATGGATTAGATACAGAGTAATGCTCCCTCTGCGCTGCCCCATCAAACACTCCCAGGGCAGGTGCAGGGTTAGATACAGAGTAAAGCTCCCTCTACACTGTCCCATCAAACACTCCCAGGGCAGGTACAGGGTTAGATACAGAGTAAAGCTCCCTCTACACTGTCCCATCAAACACTCCCAGGGCAGATACAGGGTGAGATATAGATTAAAGCTCCCTCTACACTGTCCCATCAAACATTTCCAGGGCAGGTACAGCACGGGGTTAGCTACAGAGTAAAGCTCCCCCTGCATTGTCCCATCAAACACTCCCAGGGCAGGAGCAGGGTTAGATACAGAGTAAAGCTCCCTTGACACTGTCCCATCAAACACTCCCAGGGCAGGTACAGCGCGGGTTAGATACAGGGTAAAGCTCCCTCTACACTGTCCCACCAAACACTCCCAGGCAGCGACAGCACGGGTTAGATACAGAGTAAAGCTCCCTCCACACTGTCCCATCAACACTCCCAGGCAGCGACAGCATGGATTAGATACAGAAAAATGCTCCCTCTGCAATGTCCCAACAAACACTCCCAGAGCAGGTACAGGGACAGCACGGGTTAGATACAGAGTAAAGCTCCCTCTGCACTGTCCCATCAAACACTCCCAGGGCAGGTACAGGTTAGATACAGAGTAAAGCTCCCTCTTCACTGTCCCATCAAACACTCCAAGGGCAGGTACGGGGTTAGATACAGAGTAAAGCTCCCTCTACACTGTCCCATCAAACACTCCAAGGGCAGGTACGGGGTTAGATACAGAGTAAAGCTCCCTCTACACTGTCCCATCAAACACTCCCAGGGCAGGTACAGGGTTAGATAGAGAGTAAAGCTCCCTCTACACTGTCCTATCAAACACTCCCAGGGCAGATACAGGGTTAGATACAGAGTAAAGCACCCTCTACATTGTCCCATCAAACACTCCCAGGGCAGATACAGGGTGAGATACAGAGTAAAGCTCCCTCCACACTGTCCCATCAAGCACTCCCAGGGCAGGTGCAGGGTGAGATACAGAGTAAAGCTCCCTCTACACTGTCCCGTCAAACACTCCCAGGGCAAGTGCAGGGTGAGATACAGAGTAAAGCTCCCTCTACACTGTCCCATCAAGCACTCCCAGGGCAGGTGCAGGGTTAGATACAGAGTAAAGCTCCCACTACACTGTCCCATCAAGCACTCCCAGGGCAGGTACAGAGTTAGATACAGAGTAAAGCTCCCTCTGCGCTGTCCCATCAAACACTCCCAGGGCAGGTACAGGGTTGGATACAGAGTAAAGCTCCCTCTACACTGTCCCATCAAACACTCCCAGGGTCAGGTACAGGGTTAGACACAGAGTAAAGCTCCCTCTACACTGTCCCATCAAACACTCCCAGGGCAGGTGCAGGGTTAGATACAGAGTAAAGCTCCCTCTACACTGTCCCATCAAACACTCCCAGGGAAGGTACAGCACGGGGTTAGATACAGAGTAAAGCTCCCTCCACACTGTCCCATCAAGCACTCCCAGGGCAGGTGCAGGGTGAGATACAGAATAAAGCTCCCTCTACACTGTCCCATCAAACATTTCCAGGGTAGGTACAGCAAGGGGTTAGCTACAGAGTAAAGCTCCCCCTACATCGTCCCATCAAACACTCCCAGGGCAGGTGCAGGGTTAGAGACAGAGTAAAGCTCCCTCTACGCTGTCCCACCAAACACTCCCAGGGCAGGTACAGCACGGGTTAGATAGAGAGTAAAGCTCCCTCCACACTGTCCCATCAACACTCCCAGGCAGGGACAGCATGGATTCGATCCAGAGTAAAGCTCCCTCTACACTGTCCCATCAAACACTCCCAGGGCAGGTACAGGGTTAGATACAGAGTAAAGCTCCTTCTACACTGTCCCATCAAACACTCCCAGGACAGGGACAGCACGGGTTAGATACAGAGTAAAGCTCCCTCCACACTGTCCCATCAACACTCCAAGGCAGCGACAACATGGATTAGATACAGAGAAATGCTCCCTCTGCAATGTCCCATTAAACACTCCCAGGGCAGGTGCAGCGCGGGTTAGATACAGAGTAAAGCTCCCTCCACACTGTCCCATCAAACACTCCCAGAGCAGGTACAGGGACAGCACGGGTTAGATACAGAGTAAAGCTCCCTACACACTGTCCCATCAAACACTCCCAGGGCAGGTACAGGGTTAGATACAGAGTAAAGCTCCCTCCACGCTGTCCCATCAAACACTCCAAGGGCAGGTACGGGGTTAGATACAGAGTAAAGCTCCCTCTACACTGTCCCATCAAACACTCCAAGGGCAGGTACGGGGTTAGATACAGAGTAAAGCTCCCTCTACAATTTCCCATCAAGCACTCCCAGGGCAGGTACAGGGTGAGATACAGAGTAAAGCTCACTCTACACTGTCCCATCAAACACTCCCAGGGCCAGGACAGGGTTAGATACAGAGTAAAGCTCCCTCTTCACTGTCCCATCAAACAATCCCAGGGCAGGTGCAGGGATAGATACAGAGTAAAGCTCCCTCTACACTGTTCCATCAAACACTCCCAGGGAAGGTACAGCACGGGGTTAGATACACAGTAAAGCTCCCTCTACACTGTCCCACCAAACACTCCCAGGGCAGATACAGGGTGAGATACAGAGTAAAGCTCCCTCTACACTGTCCCATCAAACACTCCCAGGGCAGGTACAGGGTTAGATACAGAGTAAAGCTCCCTCTACACTGTCCCATCAAACACTCCAAGGGCAGGTACGGGGTTAGATACAGAGTAAAGCTCCCTCTACACTGTCCCATCAAACACTCCCAGGGCAGGTACAGGGTTAGATAGAGAGTAAAGCTCCCTCTACACTGTCCTATCAAACACTCCCAGGGCAGATACAGGGTTAGATACAGAGTAAAGCACCCTCTACATTGTCCCATCAAACACTCCCAGGGCAGATACAGGGTGAGATACAGAGTAAAGCTCCCTCCACACTGTCCCATCAAGCACTCCCAGGGCAGGTGCAGGGTGAGATACAGAGTAAAGCTCACTCTACACTGTCCCATCAAACACTCCCAGGGCCAGGACAGGGTTAGATACAGAGTAAAGCTCCCTCTTCACTGTCCCATCAAACAATCCCAGGGCAGGTGCAGGGATAGATACAGAGTAAAGCTCCCTCGACACTGTCCCATCAAACACTCCCAGAGCAGGTACAGGGTTCGATACAGAGTAAAGCTCCCTCTACACTGTCCCATCAAACACTCCCAAAGCAGGGACAGGGTGAGACACAGAGTAAAGCTCCCTCTACACTGTCCCATCAAACACTCCCAGAGCAGGTACAGGGTTAGATACAGAGTAAAGCTCCCTCTACACTGTCCCATCAAACACTCCCAGAGCAGGTACAGGGTTAGATACAGAGTAAAGCTCCCTCTACACTGTCCCGTCAAACACTCCCAGGGCAAGTGCAGGGTGAGATACAGAGTAAAGCTCCCTCTACACTGTCCCATCAAGCACTCCCAGGGCAGGTGCAGGGTTAGATACAGAGTAAAGCTCCCTCTACACTGTTCCATCAAACACTCCCAGGGAAGGTACAGCACGGGGTTAGATACACAGTAAAGCTCCCTCTACACTGTCCCACCAAACACTCCCAGGGCAGATACAGGGTGAGATACAGAGTAAAGCTCCCTCTACACTGTCCCATCAAACACTCCCAGGGCAGGTACGGGGTTAGATACAGAGTAAAGCTCCCTCTACACTGTCCCATCAAACACTCCCAGGGCAGGTACAGGGTTAGATAGAGAGTAAAGCTCCCTCTACACTGTCCTATCAAACACTCCCAGGGCAGATACAGGGTTAGATACAGAGTAAAGCACCCTCTACATTGTCCCATCAAACACTCCCAGGGCAGATACAGGGTGAGATACAGAGTAAAGCTCCCTCCACACTGTCCCATCAAGCACTCCCAGGGCAGGTGCAGGGTGAGATACAGAGTAAAGCTCCCTCTACACTGTCCCGTCAAACACTCCCAGGGCAAGTGCAGGGTGAGATACAGAGTAAAGCTCCCTCTACACTGTCCCATCAAGCACTCCCAGGGCAGGTGCAGGGTTAGATACAGAGTAAAGCTCCCACTATACTGTCCCATCAAACACTCCCAGGCAGGGACAGCATGGATAAGATACAGAGTAAAGCTCCCTCTGCGCTGTCCCATCAAACACTCCCAGGGCAGGTACAGGGTTGGATACAGAGTAAAGCTCCCTCTACACTGTCCCATCAAACACTCCCAGGGTCAGGTACAGGGTTAGACACAGAGTAAAGCTCCCTCTACACTGTCCCATCAAACACTCCCAGGGCAGGTGCAGGGTTAGATACAGAGTAAAGCTCCCTCTACACTGTCCCATCAAACACTCCCAGGGAAGGTACAGCACGGGGTTAGATACAGAGTAAATCTCCCTCTACATTGTCCCACCAAACACTCCCAGGGCAGATACAGGGTGAGATACAGAGTAAAGCTCCCTCCACACTGTCCCATCAAGCACTCCCAGGGCAGGTGCAGGGTGAGATACAGAATAAAGCTCCCTCTACACTGTCCCATCAAACATTTCCAGGGTAGGTACAGCAAGGGGTTAGCTACAGAGTAAAGCTCCCCCTACATCGTCCCATCAAACACTCCCAGGGCAGGTGCAGGGTTAGAGACAGAGTAAAGCTCCCTCTACGCTGTCCCACCAAACACTCCCAGGGCAGGTACAGCACGGGTTAGATAGAGAGTAAAGCTCCCTCCACACTGTCCCATCAACACTCCCAGGCAGGGACAGCATGGATTCGATCCAGAGTAAAGCTCCCTCTACACTGTCCCATCAAACACTCCCAGGGCAGGTACAGGGTTAGATACAGAGTAAAGCTCCTTCTACACTGTCCCATCAAACACTCCCAGGACAGGGACAGCACGGGTTAGATACAGAGTAAAGCTCCCTCCACACTGTCCCATCAACACTCCAAGGCAGCGACAACATGGATTAGATACAGAGAAATGCTCCCTCTGCAATGTCCCATTAAACACTCCCAGGGCAGGTGCAGCGCGGGTTAGATACAGAGTAAAGCTCCCTCCACACTGTCCCATCAAACACTCCCAGAGCAGGTACAGGGACAGCACGGGTTAGATACAGAGTAAAGCTCCCTACACACTGTCCCATCAAACACTCCCAGGGCAGGTACAGGGTTAGATACAGAGTAAAGCTCCCTCCACGCTGTCCCATCAAACACTCCAAGGGCAGGTACGGGGTTAGATACAGAGTAAAGCTCCCTCTACACTGTCCCATCAAACACTCCCAGGGTCAGGTACAGGGTTAGACACAGAGTAAAGCTCCCTCTACACTGTCCCATCAAACACTCCCAGGGCAGGTACAGGGTTAGATACAGAGTAAAGCTCCCTCTACACTGTCCCATCAAACACTCCCAGGGCCGGTGCAGGGTGAGATACAGAGTAAAGCTCCCTCTACACTGTCCCATCAAACACTCCCAGGGCAGGTACAGGGTTAGATACAGAGTAAAGCTCCCTCTACACTGTCCCATCAAACACTCCCAGGGCAGGTGCAGCACGGGTTTGATACAGAGTAAAGCTCCCTCCACACTGTCCCATCAACACTCCCAGGCAGGGACAGCATGGATTAGATACAGAGTAATGCTCCCTCTGCGCTGTCGCATCAAACACTCCCAGGGCAGGTGCAGGGTTAGATACAGAGTAAAGCTCCCTCCACACTCTCCCATCAAACACTCCCAGGGAAGGTACAGCACTGGGTTAGATACAGAGTAAAGCTCCCTCTACACTGTCCCATCAAACACTCCCAGGGCAGATACAGGGTGAGATATAGATTAAAGCTCCCTCTACACTGTCC
This sequence comes from Heptranchias perlo, assembly GCF_035084215.1. Classification (NCBI taxonomy): domain Eukaryota; kingdom Metazoa; phylum Chordata; class Chondrichthyes; order Hexanchiformes; family Hexanchidae; genus Heptranchias; species Heptranchias perlo. The sequence goes on from NW_027139379.1 coordinate 92,591, forward strand.
CATCAAACATTTCCAGGGCAGGTACAGCACGGGGTTAGCTACAGAGTAAAGCTCCCCCTGCATTGTCCCATCAAACACTCCCAGGGCAGGAGCAGGGTTAGATACAGAGTAAAGCTCCCTCTACACTGTCCCACCAAACACTCGCAGGGCAGGTACAGCACGGGTTAGATACACAGTAAAGCTCCCTCCACACTGTCCCATCAAACACTCCCAGAGCAGGTACCGGGTTAGATACAGAGTAAAGCTCCCTCTACACTGTCCCATTAAACATTCCCAGGGCCGGTACAGGGTTAGATACAGAGTAAAGCTCCCTCTACACTGTCCCATCAAACACTCCCAGGGCAGGTACCGGGTTAGATACAGATTAAAGCTCCCTCTACACTGTCCCACCAAACACTCGCAGGGCAGATACAGCACGGGTTCGATACAGAGTAGAGCTCCCTCTACACTGTCCCATCAAACACTCCCAGGGCAGGTACAGGGTTAGATACAGAGTAAAGCTCCCTCTACACTGTCCCACCAAACACTCGCAGGGCAGATACAGCACGGGTTAGATACAGAGTAAAGCTCCCTCTAAACTTTCCCATCAAGCACTCCGAGGGCAGGTACAGCACGGGGTTAGATACAGAGTAAAGCTCCCTCTACACTGTCCCATCAAACACTTCCAGGGCAAAAGAGTAACTAGGGAGAGAGCAGGGCCTCTTAAGGATCAACAAGGTCATCTATGTGCGGAACCACAAGAGATGGGTGAGATCCTGAATGAATATTTCACATCGGTATTTACGGTTGAGAAAGGCATGGATGTTAGGGAACTTGGGGAAATAAATAGTGATGTCTTGAGGAGTGTACATATTACAGAGAGGGAGGTGCTGGAAGTCTTAAAGCACATCAAGGTAGATAAATGTCCAGGACCTGATGAAATGTATCCCAGGACGTTATGGGAGGTTAGGGAGGAAATTGCGGGTCCCCTAGCAGAGATATTTGAATCATCCACCGCTACAGGTGAGGTGCCTGAAGATTGGAGGGTAGCAAATGTTGTGCCTTTGTTTAAGAAGGGCGGCAGGGAAAAGCCTGGGAACTACAGACCGGTGAGCCTGACATCTGTAGTGGGTAAGTTGTTAGAGGGTATTCTGAGAGACAGGATCTACAGGCATTTGGAGAGGCAGGGACTAATTCGGAACAGTCAGCATGGTTTTGTGAGAGGAAAATCATGTCTCACAAATTTGATTGAGTTTTTTGAAGGGGTAACCAAGAAGATAGATGAGGGCTGTGCAGTAGACGTGGTCTACATGGACTTCAGCAAAGCCTTTGACAAGGTACCGCATGGTAGGTTGTTACATAAGGTTAAATCTCACGGGATCCAAGGTGAGGTAGCCAATTGGATACAAAATTGGCTTGACGACAGAAGACAGAGGGTGGTTGTAGAGGGTTGTTTTTCAAACTGGATGCCTGTGACCAGCGGTGTGCCTCAGGGATCGGTGCTGGGTCCGCTGTTATTTGTTATTTATATTAATGACTTGGATGAGAATTTAGGAGGCATGGTTAGTAAGTTTGCAGATCACACCAAGATTGGTGGCATTGTGGACAGTGAAGAAGGTTATCTAGGATTGCAACGGGATCTTGATAAATTGGGCCAGTGGGCCGATGAATGGCAGATGGAGTTTAATTTAGATAAATGTGAGGTGATGCATTTTGGTAGATCGAATCGGGCCACGACCTACTCCGTTAATGGTAGAGCGTTGGGGAGAGTTATAGAACAAAGAGATCTGGGAGTACAGATTCATAGCTCCTTGAAAGTGGAGTCACAGGTGGATAGGGTGGTGAAGAAGGCATTCAGCTTGCTTGGTTTCATTGGTCAGAACATTGAATGCAGGAGTTGGGATGTCTTGTTGAAGTTGTACAAGACATTAGTAAGGCCACACTTGGAATACTGTGTACAGTTCTGGTCACCCTATTATAGAAAGGATATTATTAAACTAGAAAGAGTGCAGAAAAGATTTACTAGGATGCTACCGGGACTTGATGGTTTGACTTATAGGGAGAGGTTGGATAGACTGAGACTTTATTCCCTGGAGAGTAGGAGGTTAAGGGGTGATCTTATAGAAGTCTATAAAATAATGAGGGGCATAGATAAGGTCGATAGTCAAAATCTTTTCCCAAAGGTAGGGGAGTCTATAACGAGGGGACATAGATTTAAGGTGAGAGGGGAGAGATACAAAAGGGTCCAGAGGGGCAATTTTTTAACTCAAAGGGTGGTGAGTGTCTGGAACGAGCTGCCAGAGGCAGTAGTAGAGGCGGGTACAATTTTGTCTTTTAAAAAGCATTTGGACAGTTACATGGGTAAGATGGGTATAGAGGGATATGGGCCAAGTGCAGGCAATTGGGACCAGCTTTGTGGTATAAACTGGGCGACATGGACATGTTGGGTCGAAGGGCCTGTTTCCATGTTGTAAACTTCTATAAACAATGTACACCTCAATCTCCAGCAGAGATACAGTGTACACCATAATCACCAGCAGAGATACAGTGTACACCTCAATCACCATCAGAGATGCAGTGTACACAACAATTACCAGCAGAGATACAGTGTACACCTCAATCACCTGCAGAGATACAGTGTACAGCTCAATCACCAGCAGAGACACAGTGTACACCTCAATCACCAGCAGATTTACGGTGTACACCTCAATCACCAGCAGAGAAATAGTGTACACCTCAATCCCCAGCAGAGATACAGTGTACACCTCAATCACCAGCAGAGATACAGTGTACAGCTCAATCACCAGCAGAGATACAGTGTGCACCTCAATAACCAGCAGTGATACAGTGTACACCTCAATCACCGGCAGAAATACAATGTACACCTCAATCACCAGCAGAGATACAGTGCACACCTCAATCACCAACACAGATACAGTTTACGCCTCAATCACCAGCAGAAATATAGTGTACACCTCAATCACCAGCAGAGATACAGTTACACAACAATTACCAGCATAGACACAGTGTACACCTCAATCACCAGCAGATTTACGGTGTACACCTCAATCACCAGCAGAGATACAGTGTACAACTCAATCCCCAGCAGAGATACAATGTACACCTCAATCACCAGCAGAGATACAGTGTACACCTCAATCACCAGCAGAGATACAGTGTACACCTCAATCACCAGCAGATTTACGGTGTACACCTCAATCACCAGCAGAGATACAGTGTACAACTCAATCCCCAGCAGAGATACAATGTACACCTCAATCACCAGCAGAGATACTGTGTACACCTCAATCACCAGCAGAGATACAGTGTACACCTCAATCACCAACAGAGATACAGTGTACACCTCAATCACCAACAGAGATACAGTGTACACCTCAATCACCAACAGAGATACAGTGTACACCTCAATCACCAGCAGAGATACAGTGTACACCTCAATCACCAGCAGAGATACTGTGTACACCTCAATCACCAGCAGAGATACAGTGTACACCTCAATCACCAACACAGATGCAGTGTACACCTCAATCACCAGCAGAGATAATGTGTACACCTCAATCACCAGCAGAGATGCAGTGCACACCTCAATCACCAACAGAGATACAGTGTACACCACAATTACCAGCAGAGATAATGTGTACACCTCAATCACCAGCAGAGATACAGTGTACACCTCAATCACCAGCACAGATGCAGTGTACACCACAATTACCAGCAGAGATACAGTGTACACGTCAATCACCAGCAGAGATACAGTGTACACCTCAATCACCAGCAGAGATACTGTGTACACCTCAATCACCAGCAGAGATACAGTGTACACCTCAATCACCAACACAGATGCAGTGTACACCTCAATCACCAGCAGAGATAATGTGTACACCTCAATCACCAGCAGAGATACAGTGTACACCTCAATCACCAACAGAGATACAGTGTACACCACAATTACCAGCAGAGATAATGTGTACACCTCAATCACCAGCAGAGATACAGTGTACACCTCAATCACCAGCACAGATGCAGTGTACACCACAATTACCAGCAGAGATACAGTGTACACGTCAATCACCAGCAGAGATACAGTGTACACCTCAATCACCAGCAGAGATAAAGTGCACACCTCAATCACCAGCAGAGACAAAGTGTACACCTCAATCACCATCAGAGATGCAGTGTACACAACAATTACCAGCAGAGATACAGTGTACAGCTCAATCACCAGCAGAGACACAGTGTACAACTCAATCACCAGCAGAGATACAGTGTACACCTCAATCACCAGCAGATTTACAGTGTACACCTCAATCACCAGCAGAGATACAGTGTACACGTCAATCCCCAGCAGAGATACAGTGCACACCACAATCAACAGTGATACCGCGTAAACTACAATCATCAGCAGAGATACAGTGTACACCTCTGTAACCAACAGAGATACAGTGTGCAGCTCAATCGCCAGCAGAGATACACTGAGCTCCTCAATCACCATCAGAGATGCAGTGTACACAACAATTACCGGCAGAGATACAGTTTACACCTCAATCCCCAGCAGAGATATACTTTACACCTCAATCCCCAGGAGAGATACAGTGTACACCTCAATCACAAGCAGAGATAGAGTGTACACCTCAATCAACAACAGAGATACAGTGTGCACCTCAATCACCAGCAGAGATACAGTGTACACCTCAATCCCCAGCAGAGATACACTTTACACCTCAATCACCAGCAGAGATACAGTGTACACCTCAATCACCAGCAGAGATACAGTGTACACCTCAATCCCCAGCAGAGATACACTTTACACCTCAATCACCAGCAGAGATACAGTGTACACCTCAATCACCAGCAGAGATACAGTGTACACCTCAATCACCAGCAGAGATACAGTGTACACCTCAATCACCAGCAGAGATACAGTGTACACCTCAATCACCAGCAGAAATACAGTGTACACCTCAATCCCCAGCAGAGATACACTTTACACCTCAATCACCAGCAGAGATACAGTGTACACCTCAATCACCAGCAGATTTACGGTGTACACCTCAATCACCAGCAGAGATACAGTGTACAACTCAATCCCCAGCAGAGATACAATGTACAACTCAATCACCAGCAGAGATACAGTGTACACCTCAATCACCAGCAGAGATACAGTGTACACCTCAATCACCAGCAGATTTACGGTGTACACCTCAATCACCAGCAGAGATACAGTGTACAACTCAATCCCCAGCAGAGATACAATGTACACCTCAATCACCAGCAGAGATACTGTGTACACCTCAATCACCAGCAGAGATACAGTGTACACCTCAATCACCAACAGAGATACAGTGTACACCTCAATCACCAACAGAGATACAGTGTACACCTCAATCACCAACAGAGATACAGTGTACACCTCAATCACCAGCAGAGATACAGTGTACACCTCAATCACCAGCAGAGATACTGTGTACACCTCAATCACCAGCAGAGATACAGTGTACACCTCAATCACCAACACAGATACAGTGTACACCTCAATCACCAGCAGAGATAATGTGTACACCTCAATCACCAGCAGAGATACAGTGTACACCTCAATCACCAGCAGAGATAATGTGTACACCTCAATCACCAGCAGAGATACAGTGTACACCTCAATCACCAGCACAGATGCAGTGTACACCACAATTACCAGCAGAGATACAGTGTACACCTCAATCACCAGCAGAGATACAGTGTACACCTCAATCACCAGCAGAGATAAAGTGCACACCTCAATCACCAGCAGAGACAAAGTGTACACCTCAATCACCATCAGAGATGCAGTGTACACAACAATTACCAGCAGAGATACAGTGTACAGCTCAATCACCAGCAGAGACACAGTGTACAACTCAATCACCAGCAGAGATACAGTGTACACCTCAATCACCAGCAGATTTACAGTGTACACCTCAATCACCAGCAGAGATACAGTGTACACGTCAATCCCCAGCAGAGATACAGTGCACACCACAATCAACAGTGATACCGCGTAAACTACAATCATCAGCAGAGATACAGTGTACACCTCTGTAACCAACAGAGATACAGTGTACAGCTCAATCGCCAGCAGAGATACACTGAGCTCCTCAATCACCATCAGAGATGCAGTGTACACAACAATTACCGGCAGAGATACAGTTTACACCTCAATCCCCAGCAGAGATACACTTTACACCTCAATCCCCAGGAGAGATACAGTGTACACCTCAATCACAAGCAGAGATACAGTGTACACCTCAATCAACAACAGAGATACAGTGTGCACCTCAATCACCAGCAGAGATACAGTGTACACCTCAATCACAAGCAGAGATACAGTGTACACCTCAATCCCAAACAGAGATACACTTTACACCTCAATCACCAGCAGAGATACAGTGTACACCTCAATCACCAGCAGAGATACAGTGTACACCTCAATCACCACCAGAGATACAGTGTACACCTGAATCACCAGCAGAAATACAGTGTACACCTCAATCCCCAGCAGAGATACACTTTACACCTCAATCACCAGCAGAGATACAGTGTACACCTCAATCACCAGCAGAGATACAGTGTACACCTCAATCACCAGCAGAGATACAGTGTACACCTCAATCACCAGCAGAGATACAGTGTACACCTCAATCACCAGCAGAAATACAGTGTACACCTCAATCCCCAGCAGAGATACACTTTACACCTCAATCACCAGCAGAGATACAGTGTACACCTCAATCACCAGCAGAGATACAGTGCACACCTCAATCACCAACACAGATACAGTGTACACCTCAATCAACAACAGAGATACAGTGTACACCTCAATCACAAGCAGAGATACGGTGTACACCTCAATCAACAACAGAGATACAGTGTACACCTCAATCACCAGCAGAAATACAGTGTACACCTCAATCACCAGCAGAGATACAGTGTACACCTCAATCACCAGCAGAGATACAGTGTACACCTCAATAACCAGCAGAGATACAGTGTACACCCCAATCACCAGCAGAGATATAGTGTACACCTCAATCACCAGCAGAGATACAGTGTACACCTCAATAACCAGCGTAGATACAGTGTACACCTCAATCACCAACACAGATACAGTGTACACCTCATTCACCCGATATACAGTGTACACTTCAATCACAAAACAGATACAGTGTACACCTCAAACACCAGCAGAAATACAGTGTACACCTCAATCACCAGCAGAGATATGGTGTACACCTCAACCACCAGCAGAGAAACAGTGTACACCTCAATAACCAGCAGAGATACAGTGTATACCTCAATCACCAGCAGAGATACAGTGTACACGTCAATCCCCAGCAGAGATACAGTGCACACCACAATCAACAGTGATACCGCGTAAACTACAATCATCAGCAGAGATACAGTGTACACCTCTGTAACCAACAGAGATACAGTGTACAGCTCAATCGCCAGCAGAGATACACTGAGCTCCTCAATCACCATCAGAGATGCAGGGTACACAACAATTACCAGCAGAGATACAGTTTACACCTCAATCACCAGCAGAGATACAGTGTACAACTCAATCACCAGCAGAGATACAGTGTACACCTCAATCACCAGCAGAGATACAGTGTACACCTCAATCACTAGCAGAGATACAGTGTACACCTCAATCACTAGCAGAGATACAGTGTACAACTCAATCACCAGCATAGATACAGTGTACACCTCAATCACCAGCAGAGAAATAGTGTACACGTCAATTACCAACGGAGATACACTTTACACCTCAATCCGCAGCAGAGATACAGTGTACACCTCAATCCCCAGCAGAGATACAGTGTACACCTCAATCCCCAGCAGAGATACAGTGTACACCTCAATCCCCAGGACAGATACAGTGTACACCTCAATCACAAGCAGAGATACAGTGTACACCTCAATCACAAGCAGAGATAGAGTGTACACCACAATCACCAGCAGCGATACTGTGTACACCTCAATCACCAGCAGAGATACTGTGTACACCTCAATCACCAGCAGAGATACAGTGTACAACTCAAACACCAGCAGAAATACAGTGTACACCTCAATCACCAGCAGAGATACAGTGCACACCTCAATCACCAACACAGATACAGTGTACACCTCAATCACCAGCAGAGATACAGTGCACACCTCAATCACCAACACAGATACAGTGTACACCTCAATCACCAGCAGAAATAAAGTGTACACCTCAATCACCAGCAGAGATACAGTGTACACCTCAATCTCAAGCAGAGATAGAGTGTACACCTCAATCACCAGCAGAGATACGGTGTACACCTCAATCACCAACAGAGATACAGTGCACACCTCAATAACCAGCAGAGATACAGTGTACACCTCAATCAACAACAGAGATAGTGTACACCCCAATCACCAGCAGAGATATAATGTACACCTTAATCACCAACAGAGATACAGTGCACACCTCAATCACCAACACAGATACAGTGTACACCTCATTCACCCGATATACAGTGTACACTTCAATCACAAAACAGATACAGTGTACACCTCAATCAGCAGCTATGATACAGTGTACACCTCAATCACAAAACAGATACAGTGTACACCTCAAACACCAGCAGAAATACAGTGTACACCTCAATCACCAGCAGAGATATGGTGTACACCTCAACCACCAGCAGAGAAACAGTGTGCACCTCAATCACCTGCAGAGATACAGTGTACACCTCAATAACCAGCAGAGATACAGTGTACACCTCAATCACCAGCAGAGATACAGTGTACACCTCAATCAGCAGCAGGGATACAGTGTACACCTCAATCACCAGCAGAGATATGGTGTACACCTCAATCACCAGCAGAGATATGGTGTACACCTCAACCACCAGCAGAGAAACAGTGTGCACCTCAATCACCTGCAGAGATACAGTGTACACCTCAATCAGCAGCAGGGATACAGTGTACACCTCAATCACCGGCAGAGATACCATGTACACCTCAATTACCGGCAGAGATACAGTGTGCACCTCAACCTCCAGCAGAAATACAGTGCACACCTCAATCACCAGCAGAGATTCAGTGTACATCTCAATCACCAGCAGACGTACAGTTTAAACTTCAACCACCAGCAGAGATACAGTGTACACCTCAATCACCAGAGATACAGTGTACACCTTAATCACCAGCAGAGATACAGTGTACAACTCAATCACCAGCAGAGATACCGTGCACACCTCAATCAGCAGTAGGGATACAGTGTACATCTCAATAAACAGCAGTGATACAGTGTACACTTCAATAACCAGCAGAGATACAGTGTACACCTCAATAACCAGCAGAGATACAGTGTACACCTCAATCACCTGCAGAGATACAGTGTACACCTCAATAACCAGCAGAGATGCAGTGTACACCTCAATCACCTGCAGAGATGCAGTGTACACCTCAATCACCTGCAGAGATACAGTGTACACCTCAATCACCTGCAGAGATACAGTGTACACCTCAATAACCAGCAGAGATGCAGTGTACACCTCAATCACCTGCAGAGATACAGTGTACACCTCAATCACCTGCAGAGATACAGTGTACACCCCAATCACCAGCAGAGATACAGTGTACACCTCAATCACCAGCAGAGATACAGTGTACACCCCAATCACCAGCAGAGATACAGTGCACACCTCAATCACCAGCAGAGATACAGTGTACACCCCAATCACCAGCAGAGATACAGTGTACACCTCAATCACCAGCAGAGAAACAGTGTACATCTCATTCACCAGCAGAGATACAGTGCACACCTCAATCACCAGCAGAGATTTCGTGTACATCTCATTCACCTGCAGAGATACAGTGCACACCACAATCTCCAGCAGAGATACAGTGTACACCTCAATCTCCAGCAGAGATACAGTGTACACCTCAATCTCCAGCAGAGATACAGTGTACACCTCAATCACCAGCAGAGATACAGTGTACACCTCAATCACAAGCAGAGATAGAGTGTACACCACAATCACCAGCAGCGATACTGTGTACACCTCAATCACCAGCAGAGATACTGTGTACACCTCAATCACCAGCAGAGATACAGTGTACAACTCAAACACCAGCAGAAATACAGTGTACACCTCAATCACCAGCAGAGATACAGTGCACACCTCAATCACCAACACAGATACAGTGTACACCTCAATCACCAGCAGAGATACAGTGCACACCTCAATCACCAACACAGATACAGTGTACACCTCAATCACCAGCAGAAATAAAGTGTACACCTCAATCACCAGCAGAGATACAGTGTACACCTCAATCTCAAGCAGAGATAGGGTGTACACCTCAATCACCAGCAGAGATACGGTGTACACCTCAATCACCAACAGAGATACAGTGCACACCTCAATAACCAGCAGAGATACAGTGTACACCTCAATCAACAACAGAGATAGTGTACACCCCAATCACCAGCAGAGATATAGTGTACACCTTAATCACCAACAGAGATACAGTGCACACCTCAATCACCAACACAGATACAGTGTACACCTCATTCACCCGATATACAGTGTACACTTCAATCACAAAACAGATACAGTGTACACCTCAATCAGCAGCTATGATACAGTGTACACCTCAATCACAAAACAGATACAGTGTACACCTCAAACACCAGCAGAAATACAGTGTACACCTCAATCACCAGCAGAGATATGGTGTACACCTCAACCACCAGCAGAGAAACAGTGTGCACCTCAATCACCTGCAGAGATACAGTGTACACCTCAATAACCAGCAGAGATACAGTGTACACCTCAATCAGCAGCAGGGATACAGTGTACACCTCAATCACCAGCAGAGATACAGTGTACACCTCAATCAGCAGCAGGGATACAGTGTACACCTCAATCACCAGCAGAGATATGGTGTACACCTCAACCACCAGCAGAGAAACAGTGTGCACCTCAATCACCTGCAGAGATACAGTGTACACCTCAATCAGCAGCAGGGATACAGTGTACACCTCAATCACCAGCAGAGATACAGTGTACACCTCAATCACCAGCAGAGATATGGTGTACACCTCAACCACCAGCAGAGAAACAGTGTGCACCTCAATCACCTGCAGAGATACAGTGTACACCTCAATCAGCAGCAGGGATACAGTGTACACCTCAATCACCGGCAGAGATACCATGTACACCTCAATTACCGGCAGAGATACAGTGTGCACCTCAACCTCCAGCAGAAATACAGTGCACACCTCAATCACCAGCAGAGATTCAGTGTACATCTCAATCACCAGCAGACGTACAGTTTAAACTTCAACCACCAGCAGAGATACAGTGTACACCTCAATCACCAGAGATACAGTGTCCACCTTAATCACCAGCAGAGATACAGTGTACAACTCAATCACCAGCAGAGATACCGTGTACACCTCAATCAGCAGTAGGGATACAGTGTACATCTCAATAAACAGCAGTGATACAGTGTACACCTCAATAACCAGCAGAGATACAGTGTACACCTCAATAACCAGCAGAGATACAGTGTACACCTCAATCACCTGCAGAGATACAGTGTACACCTCAATAACCAGCAGAGATGCAGTGTACACCTCAATCACCTGCAGAGATGCAGTGTACACCTCAATCACCTGCAGAGATACAGTGTACACCTCAATCACCTGCAGAGATACAGTGTACACCTCAATAACCAGCAGAGATGCAGTGTACACCTCAATCACCTGCAGAGATACAGTGTACACCTCAATCACCTGCAGAGATACAGTGTACACCCCAATCACCAGCAGAGATACAGTGTACACCTCAATCACCAGCAGAGATACAGTGTACACCCCAATCACCAGCAGAGATACAGTGCACACCTCAATCACCAGCAGAGATACAGTGTACACCCCAATCACCAGCAGAGATACAGTGTACACCTCAATCACCAGCAGAGAAACAGTGTACATCTCATTCACCAGCAGAGATACAGTGCACACCTCAATCACCAGCAGAGATTTCGTGTACATCTCATTCACCTGCAGAGATACAGTGCACACCACAATCTCCAGCAGAGATACAGTGTACACCTCAATCTCCAGCAGAGATACAGTGTACACCTCAATCTCCAGCAGAGATACAGTGTACACCTCAATCACCAGCAGAGATACAGTGTACACCTCATTCACCAGCAGAGATACAGTGTACACCTCATTCACCAGCAGAGATACAGTGTACACCTCAATCTCCAGCAGAGATGCAGTGTACACCTCAATCACCAGCAGAGATACAGTGTACACCTCATTCACCAGCAGAGATACAGTGTACACCTCAATCACCAGCAGAGATACAGTGTACACCTCAATCACCAGCAGAGCTTTAGTGTACACCTCAATCACCAGCAGAGATACAGTGTACACCTCAATCACCAGCAGAGATACAGTGTACACCTCATTCACCTGCAGAGATACAGTGTACACCTCAATCACAAAACAGATAGAGTGTACACGTCAATCTCCAGCAGAGATACAGTGTACATCTCAATCACCAGCAGACGTACAGTTTAAACTTCAACCACCAGCAGAGATACAGTGTACACCTCTATCATCAGAGATACAGTGTGCACCTTAATCACCAGCAGAGATACAGTGTACACCTCAATCACCAGCAGAGATACCGTGTACACCTCAATAACCAGCAGAGATGCAGTGTACACCTCAATCACCTGCAGAGATGCAGTGTACACCTCAATCACCTGCAGAGATACAGTGTACACCTCAATCACCTGCAGAGATACAGTGTACACCTCAATAACCAGCAGAGATGCAGTGTACACCTCAATCACCTGCAGAGATACAGTGTACACCTCAATCACCTGCAGAGATACAGTGTACACCCCAATCACCAGCAGAGATACAGTGTACACCTCAATCACCAGCAGAGATACAGTGTACACCCCAATCACCAGCAGAGATACAGTGCACACCTCAATCACCAGCAGAGATACAGTGTACACCCCAATCACCAGCAGAGATACAGTGTACACCTCAATCACCAGCAGAGAAACAGTGTACATCTCATTCACCAGCAGAGATACAGTGCACACCTCAATCACCAGCAGAGATTTCGTGTACATCTCATTCACCTGCAGAGATACAGTGCACACCACAATCTCCAGCAGAGATACAGTGTACACCTCAATCTCCAGCAGAGATACAGTGTACACCTCAATCTCCAGCAGAGATACAGTGTACACCTCAATCACCAGCAGAGATACAGTGTACACCTCAATCACAAGCAGAGATAGAGTGTACACCACAATCACCAGCAGCGATACTGTGTACACCTCAATCACCAGCAGAGATACTGTGTACACCTCAATCACCAGCAGAGATACAGTGTACAACTCAAACACCAGCAGAAATACAGTGTACACCTCAATCACCAGCAGAGATACAGTGCACACCTCAATCACCAACACAGATACAGTGTACACCTCAATCACCAGCAGAGATACAGTGCACACCTCAATCACCAACACAGATACAGTGTACACCTCAATCACCAGCAGAAATAAAGTGTACACCTCAATCACCAGCAGAGATACAGTGTACACCTCAATCTCAAGCAGAGATAGAGTGTACACCTCAATCACCAGCAGAGATACGGTGTACACCTCAATCACCAACAGAGATACAGTGCACACCTCAATAACCAGCAGAGATACAGTGTACACCTCAATCAACAACAGAGATAGTGTACACCCCAATCACCAGCAGAGATATAGTGTACACCTTAATCACCAACAGAGATACAGTGCACACCTCAATCACCAACACAGATACAGTGTACACCTCATTCACCCGATATACAGTGTACACTTCAATCACAAAACAGATACAGTGTACACCTCAATCAGCAGCTATGATACAGTGTACACCTCAATCACAAAACAGATACAGTGTACACCTCAAACACCAGCAGAAATACAGTGTACACCTCAATCACCAGCAGAGATATGGTGTACACCTCAACCACCAGCAGAGAAACAGTGTGCACCTCAATCACCTGCAGAGATACAGTGTACACCTCAATAACCAGCAGAGATACAGTGTACACCTCAATCAGCAGCAGGGATACAGTGTACACCTCAATCACCAGCAGAGATACAGTGTACACCTCAATCAGCAGCAGGGATACAGTGTACACCTCAATCACCAGCAGAGATATGGTGTACACCTCAACCACCAGCAGAGAAACAGTGTGCACCTCAATCACCTGCAGAGATACAGTGTACACCTCAATCAGCAGCAGGGATACAGTGTACACCTCAATCACCAGCAGAGATACAGTGTACACCTCAATCTCCAGCAGAGATACAGTGTACACCTCAATCTCCAGCAGAGATACAGTGTACACCTCAATCACCAGCAGAGATACAGTGTACACCTCAATCACAAGCAGAGATAGAGTGTACACCACAATCACCAGCAGCGATACTGTGTACACCTCAATCACCAGCAGAGATACTGTGTACACCTCAATCACCAGCAGAGATACAGTGTACAACTCAAACACCAGCAGAAATACAGTGTACACCTCAATCACCAGCAGAGATACAGTGCACACCTCAATCACCAACACAGATACAGTGTACACCTCAATCACCAGCAGAGATACAGTGCACACCTCAATCACCAACACAGATACAGTGTACACCTCAATCACCAGCAGAAATAAAGTGTACACCTCAATCACCAGCAGAGATACAGTGTACACCTCAATCTCAAGCAGAGATAGAGTGTACACCTCAATCACCAGCAGAGATACGGTGTACACCTCAATCACCAACAGAGATACAGTGCACACCTCAATAACCAGCAGAGATACAGTGTACACCTCAATCAACAACAGAGATAGTGTACACCCCAATCACCAGCAGAGATATAGTGTACACCTTAATCACCAACAGAGATACAGTGCACACCTCAATCACCAACACAGATACAGTGTACACCTCATTCACCCGATATACAGTGTACACTTCAATCACAAAACAGATACAGTGTACACCTCAATCAGCAGCTATGATACAGTGTACACCTCAATCACAAAACAGATACAGTGTACACCTCAAACACCAGCAGAAATACAGTGTACACCTCAATCACCAGCAGAGATATGGTGTACACCTCAACCACCAGCAGAGAAACAGTGTGCACCTCAATCACCTGCAGAGATACAGTGTACACCTCAATAACCAGCAGAGATACAGTGTACACCTCAATCAGCAGCAGGGATACAGTGTACACCTCAATCACCAGCAGAGATACAGTGTACACCTCAATCAGCAGCAGGGATACAGTGTACACCTCAATCACCAGCAGAGATATGGTGTACACCTCAACCACCAGCAGAGAAACAGTGTGCACCTCAATCACCTGCAGAGATACAGTGTACACCTCAATCAGCAGCAGGGATACAGTGTACACCTCAATCACCAGCAGAGATACAGTGTACACCTCAATCACCAGCAGAGATATGGTGTACACCTCAACCACCAGCAGAGAAACAGTGTGCACCTCAATCACCTGCAGAGATACAGTGTACACCTCAATCAGCAGCAGGGATACAGTGTACACCTCAATCACCGGCAGAGATACCATGTACACCTCAATTACCGGCAGAGATACAGTGTGCACCTCAACCTCCAGCAGAAATACAGTGCACACCTCAATCACCAGCAGAGATTCAGTGTACATCTCAATCACCAGCAGACGTACAGTTTAAACTTCAACCACCAGCAGAGATACAGTGTACACCTCAATCACCAGAGATACAGTGTCCACCTTAATCACCAGCAGAGATACAGTGTACAACTCAATCACCAGCAGAGATACCGTGTACACCTCAATCAGCAGTAGGGATACAGTGTACATCTCAATAAACAGCAGTGATACAGTGTACACCTCAATAACCAGCAGAGATACAGTGTACACCTCAATAACCAGCAGAGATACAGTGTACACCTCAATCACCTGCAGAGATACAGTGTACACCTCAATAACCAGCAGAGATGCAGTGTACACCTCAATCACCTGCAGAGATGCAGTGTACACCTCAATCACCTGCAGAGATACAGTGTACACCTCAATCACCTGCAGAGATACAGTGTACACCTCAATAACCAGCAGAGATGCAGTGTACACCTCAATCACCTGCAGAGATACAGTGTACACCTCAATCACCTGCAGAGATACAGTGTACACCCCAATCACCAGCAGAGATACAGTGTACACCTCAATCACCAGCAGAGATACAGTGTACACCCCAATCACCAGCAGAGATACAGTGCACACCTCAATCACCAGCAGAGATACAGTGTACACCCCAATCACCAGCAGAGATACAGTGTACACCTCAATCACCAGCAGAGAAACAGTGTACATCTCATTCACCAGCAGAGATACAGTGCACACCTCAATCACCAGCAGAGATTTCGTGTACATCTCATTCACCTGCAGAGATACAGTGCACACCACAATCTCCAGCAGAGATACAGTGTACACCTCAATCTCCAGCAGAGATACAGTGTACACCTCAATCTCCAGCAGAGATACAGTGTACACCTCAATCACCAGCAGAGATACAGTGTACACCTCATTCACCAGCAGAGATACAGTGTACACCTCATTCACCAGCAGAGATACAGTGTACACCTCAATCTCCAGCAGAGATGCAGTGTACACCTCAATCACCAGCAGAGATACAGTGTACACCTCATTCACCAGCAGAGATACAGTGTACACCTCAATCACCAGCAGAGATACAGTGTACACCTCAATCACCAGCAGAGCTTTAGTGTACACCTCAATCACCAGCAGAGATACAGTGTACACCTCAATCACCAGCAGAGATACAGTGTACACCTCATTCACCTGCAGAGATACAGTGTACACCTCAATCACAAAACAGATAGAGTGTACACGTCAATCTCCAGCAGAGATACAGTGTACATCTCAATCACCAGCAGACGTACAGTTTAAACTTCAACCACCAGCAGAGATACAGTGTACACCTCTATCATCAGAGATACAGTGTGCACCTTAATCACCAGCAGAGATACAGTGTACACCTCAATCACCAGCAGAGATACCGTGTACACCTCAATCAGCAGTAGGGATACAGTGTACATCTCAATAAACAGCAGTGATACAGTGTACACCTCAATAACAAGCAGAGATACAGTGTACACCTCAATAACCAGCAGAGATACAGTGTACACCTCAATCACCTGCAGAGATACAGTGTCCACCTCAATAACCAGCAGAGATACAGTGTACACCCCAATCACCAGCAGAGATACAGTGTACACCCCAATCACCAGCAGAGATACAGTGTACACCTCAATTACCAGCAGAGATACAGTGTACACCTCAATCACCAGCAGAGATACAGTGTACACCCCAATCACCAGCAGAGATACAGTATACACCTCAATCACCAGCAGAGATACAGTGTACACCTCAATCACCAGCAGAGATTTCGTGTACACCTCATTCACCTGCAGAGATACAGTGTGCACCTCAATCACAAAACAATAGAGTGTACACGTCAATCACAAGCAGAGAAACAGTGTACACCTCAATCTCCAGCAGAGATACAGTGTACACCTCAATCTCCAGCAGAGATACAGTGTACACCTCAATCACCAGCAGAGAAACAGTGTACATCTCATTCACCAGCAGAGATACAGTGCACACCTCAATCACCAGCAGAGATTTCGTGTACATCTCATTCACCTGCAGAGATACAGTGCACACCACAATCTCCAGCAGAGATACAGTGTACACCTCAATCTCCAGCAGAGATACAGTGTACACCTCAATCACCAGCAGAGATACAGTGTACACCTCAATCTCCAGCAGAGATACAGTGTACACCTCAATCACCAGCAGAGATACAGTGTACACCTCATTCACCAGCAGAGATACAGTGTACACCTCAATCACCAGCAGAGCTTTAGTGTACACCTCAATCACCAGCAGAGATACAGTGTACACCTCAATCACCAGCAGAGATTTCGTGTACACCTCATTCACCTGCAGAGATACAGTGTACACCTCAATCACAAAACAGATAGAGTGTACACGTCAATCTCCAGCAGAGATACAGTGTACACCTCAATCTCCAGCAGAGATACAGTGTACACCTCATTCACCAGCAGAGATACAGTGTACAACTCAATCACCTTCAGAGATACGGTGTACACCTCAATCACCAGCAGAGATACAGTGTACACCTCATTCACCAGCAGAGATACAGTGTACACCTCAATCACCTTCAGAGATACAGTGTACACCTCAATCACCAGCAGAGATACAGTGTACACCTCATTCACCAGCAGAGATACAGTGTACACCTCAATCACCAGCAGAGATACAGTGTACACCTCAATCACCAGCAGAGATACAGTGTACACCTCAATCACCAGCAGAGATACAGTGTACACCTCATTCACCAGCAGAGATACAGTGTACACCTCAATCACCAGCAGAGAAACAAGGTACACCTCAATAACCAGCAGAGAAACAGTGTACACCTCATTCACCCGTGGAGTATGACCATGTTGCCATATTCCCTTCCCCATTGTGTGCTTCGACCCTTGCCGTGTACCGTGCCTGTCCAGAGAGCTCTGTATCCAGTGGCGGTCCCGGCCATGAGGTTTCCTGAGTTGCTCCCCCAGTGGGTCCAACCTTGGCTGCTCCTTCGACCAGGAAACAGGGGCGAAAATAACAACTCAGGATTGGCCCAATGGGCCAGAGGTCTGCAGCCTTCAATCTGCTCTTTCCTTCAATGAGTGGTTGGGAACTGAGCTGCTGCTCTCTGACCTGCTGCAAAGACCCAATCACTGGGCATGGTGAGCCAGCAATCCCATCTGCCTCCTTATTGGCCAATCCCACTGCAGCCACTGGCCTGGCCCTGTTCAATCAGGTCAGGTCCCAATATCTCGAGGCATCGGAACGCAGGGAGCATCTGGTGAAGAGTCACTCACCCCTTTTCACCTGGAGAACACGCCTGTCAGCCCATTCAGCTCTCTCGTTTGGGGTGAGAATGAGGTTTGGAGTGAGGGGGTGAGGTTTGGAGTGAGGGGGTGAGGTTTGGAGTGAGGGGGTGAGGTTTGGAGTGAGGGGGTGAGGTTTGGAGTGAGGGGGTGAGGTTTGGGGTGTGGATGAGCTCTGGAGTGAAGGGGTGAGTTTTGGTGTAAGGGTGAGGTTTGGGGTGAGGTTTGGGTTGAGGTTTGGGGTCAGGGTGAGGTTTGGGGTGAGTTTTGGGGTAAGGGTGAGGTTTGGGGTGAGGTTTGGGGTGAGGGGGTGAGGTTTGGGGTGAGGTTTGGGGTGAGGGTGAGGTTTGGGGTGAGGTTTGGGGTGAGGTTTGGGGTGAGGGGTGAGGTTTGGGGTGAGGTTTGGGGTGAGGTTTGGGGTGAGGTTTGGGGTGAGGGTGAGGTTTGGGGTGAGGTTTGGGGTGAGGTTTGGGGTGAGGTTTGGGGTCAGGGTGAGGTTTGGGGTGAGGTTTGGGGTCAGGGGGTGAAGTTTGGGGTAAGAGTGAGGTTTGGGGTGTGGGTGAGGTTTGGGGTGTGGGTGAGGTTTGGGGTGTGGGTGAGGTTTGGGGTGAGGGTGAGTGTGAGGGTGAGGTTTAGGGTGAGGGTGTGGTTTGAGGTGAGGTTTGGGGTAAGGATGAGGTTTGGGGCGAGGATGAGGTTAGAGGTGAGGGTGAGGTTTGGGGTGAGGTTTGGGGTGAGGGTGAGGTTTGGGGTGAGGGTGAGGTTTGGGTGAGGGTGAGGTTTGGGGTGAGGGTGAGGTTTGGGGTGAGGTTTGGGGTGTGGGTGAGGTTTGGGGTGTGGGTGAGGTTTGGGGTGTGGGTGAGGTTTGGGGTGAGGTTTGGGGTGAGGTTTGGGGTGAGGTTTGGGGTGAGGGTGAGTGTGAGGGTGAGGTTTGGGGTGAGGGTGAGGTTTGGGGTGAGGGTGAGGTTTGGGGTGAGGGTGAGGTTTGGGGTGAGGTTTGGGGTGTGGGTGAGGTTTGGGGTGTGGGTGAGGTTTGGGGTGTGGTTTGGGGTGAGGTTTGGGGTGAGGGTGAGTGTGAGGGTGAGGTTTAGGGTGAGGGTGTGGTTTGGGGTGAGGTTTGGGGCGAGGATGAGGTTAGAGGTGAGGGTGAGGTTTGGGGTGAGGGTGAGGTTTGGGGTGAGGATGAGGTTAGAGGTGAGGGTGAGGTTTGGGGAGAGGTTTGGTGTGAGTGTGAGGTTTGGTGTGAGTGTGAGGTTTGGGGTGAGGGTGAGGTTTGGGGTGAGGGTGAGGTTTGGGGTGTGGGTGAGGTTTGGGGTGAGTGTGAGGTTTGGGGTGAGGGTGAGGTTTGGGGTGAGTGTGAGGGTGAGGTTTGGGGTGAGGGTGAGGTTTGGGGTGAGGGTGAGGTTTGGGGTGAGGGTGAGGTTTGGGGTGAGGGTGAGGTTTGGGGTGAGGGTGAGGTTTGGGGTGAGGGTGAGGGTGAGGTTTGGGGTGAGGTTTGGGGTGAGGGTGAGGTTTGGGGTGAGGGTGAGGTTTGGGGTGAGGGTGAGGGTGAGGTTTGGGGTGAGGGTGAGGTTTGGGGTGAGGGTGAGGTTTGGGGTGAGGGTGAGGGTGAGGTTTGGGGTGAGGGTGAGGTTTGGGGTGAGGGTGAGAGTGAGGTTGAGTGTGATGGTGAGGGTGTGTGAGAGGGTGAGTGTGAGGATTGGGGTGAGTGTGAGTGTGAGGGTATGGGTGATGGTGAGTGTGAGGGTGAGGGTGAGTGTGACGGTGAGTGTGACGGTGAGGGTGAGGATAAGGTTTGGGGTGAGGGCGAGTGTGAGGGTGAAGGGGAGTGTGAGGGTGAGGATGAGTGTGGGTGTGAGGGTGAGGGTGAGGGTGAGGTTTGGGGTGAGGGTGAGGGTGAGTGTGAATGTGAGGGTGTGTGAGAGGGTGAGGGTGAGGTTTGGGGTGGGGGTGAGGGTGATTGTGAGGGTGAGTGTGACACTGAGTGTGACGGTGAGGGTGAGGGTGAGGATGAGGTTTGGGGTGAGGGTGAAGGTGAAGGGGAGTGTGAGGGTGAGGGTGAGGATGAGTGTGAAGGTGAGGGTGAAGTTTGGGGTGAGGGTGAGTGTGAGGGAGAGTGTGAGGGGAGGGTGAGGGTGAGGTTTGGGGTGAGGTTGAGTGGGATGGTGAGGGTGTGTGTGAGGGTGAGTTTGAGGTTTGGGGTGGGTGAGGGGAGGGTGAGAGTGAGGGTGAGTGTGAGGTTAGGGGTGAGGGTGAGTGTGTGTATGAGGTTGAGTGTGAGGGTGATGGTGAGTGTGAGTGTATGGGTGTGTGTGAGGTTAATGGGAGGGTGATGTTTGGGGTGAGTGTGAGGGGAGGGTGAGGGGAGGGTGAAGTTGAGGGTGAGTGTGAGGGTGAGCTTTGGGGTGAGTGTGAGTGTGAGGGGAGGGTGAGGGGAGGTGTGAGTGTGAGTGTGATGGTGACGGTGAATGTGAGGGTGACGGTGAGTGTGAGGGTGAGGGTGAATTTAGGGGTGAGTGTGAGGGTGAGGTTTGGGGTGAGTGTGAGGGAGAGGGGAGTGTGTGTGTGAGGGTGAGTGTAAGGGTGAGTGTGAGGGTGAGTGTGTGTGAGTGTGAGTGTGAGTGTGTGTGAGGGGAGTGTGAGGTTTGGGGTGAGTGTGAGTGTGAGGGGAGTGTGAGTGTGAGTTTGAGGGGAGTGTGAGGGTGAGTGTGAGTGTGTGTGAGGGGAGTGTGAGGTTTGGGGTGAGTGTGAGTGTGAGGGGAGTGTGAGTGTGAGGGTGAGTGTGAGTGTGTGTGAGTGTGAGGTTTAGGGTGAGTGTGAGTGTGAGGGGAGTGTGAGGTTTGGGGTGAGCGTGAGTGTGAGGGGAGTGTGAGGGTGAGTGTGAGTGTGTGTGTGAGTGTGAGGGGAGTGTGAGTGTGAGGGTGAGGGTGAGTGTGAGGGGAGTGTGAGGGGAGTGTGAGTGTGAGTTGGAGTGTGAGGGGAGTGTGAGTGTGAGGGTGAGTGTGAGGGCAGTGTGAGTGTGAGGGGAGTATGAGTGTGTGTGAGGGTGAGTGTGAGGGGGGTGTGAGGTTTGGGGTGAGTGTGAGGGGAGTGTGAGTGGAGTGTGAGGGGAGTGTGAGTGTGAGGGGAGTGTGAGGGGAGTATGAGTGTGAGTGGAGTGTGAGGTGAGGGTGAGTGTGAGGGCAGTGTGAGTTTGAGGGGAGTGTGAGGGTGAGTGTGAGTGTGTGTGAGGGGAGTGTGAGGTTTGGGGTGAGCGTGAGTGTGAGGGGAGTGTGAGGGTGAGTGTGAGTGTGTGTGTGAGTGTGAGGGGAGTGTGAGTGTGAGGGTGAGGGTGAATGTGAGGGGAGTGTGAGGGGAGTGTGAGTGTGAGGGTGAGTGTGAAGGCAGTGTGAGTGTGAGGGGAGTATGAGTGTGTGTGAGGGTGAGTGTGAGGGGAGTGTGAGGTTTGGGGTGAGTGTGAGGGGAGTGTGAGTGGAGTGTGAGGGGAGTGTGAGTGTGAGGGGAGTGTGAGGGGAGTATGAGTGTGAGTGGAGTGTGAGGGGAGTATGAGTGTGAGCGTGAGTGTGAGGGGAGTGTGAGGGTGAGGGTGAGGGTGAGTGTGAGGGGAGCGTGAGTGGAGTGTGAGGGGAGTGTGAGTGTGAGGGGAGTGTGAGGGGAGTATGAGTGAGGTGTGAGTGTGAGTGGAGTGTGAGTGTGAGTGGAGTGTGAGGGGAGTGTGAGTGTGAGGGGAGTGTGAGTGTGAGGGGAGTGTGAGTGTGAGTGTGAGGGGAGTGTGAGTGTGAGTGTGAGGGGAGTGTGAGTGTGAGGGTGAGGGTGAGTGTGAGGGTGAGGGTGAGTGTTAGGGGAGTGTGAGGTTTGGGGTGAGTGTGAGGGGAGTGTGAGTGGAGTGTGAGGGGAGTGTGAGTGTGAGGGTGAGTGTGAGGGCAGTGTGAGTGTGAGGGGAGTATGAGTGTGTGTGAGGGTGAGTGTGAGGGGAGTGTGAGGTTTGGGGTGAGTGTGAGGGGAGTGTGAGTGGAGTGTGAGGGGAGTGTGAGTGTGAGGGGAGTGTGAGGGGAGTATGAGTGTGAGTGGAGTGTGAGGAGAGTATGAGTGTGAGCGTGAGTGTGAGGGGAGTGTGAGGGTGAGTGTGAGGGTGAGTGTGAGGGGAGCGTGAGTGGAGTGTGAGGGGAGTGTGAGTGTGAGGGGAGTGTGAGGGGAGTGTGAGGGGAGTATGAGTGAGGTGTGAGTGTGAGTGGAGTGTGAGTGTGAGTGTGAGGGTGAGTGTGAGGGGAGCGTGAGTGGAGTGTGAGGGGAGTGTGAGGGGAGTATGAGTGTGAGTGTGAGTGTGAGTGTGAGTGTGAGTGGAGTGTGAGGGGAGTATGAGTGAGGTGTGAGTGTGAGTGGAGTGTGAGTGGAGTGTGAGTGTGAGTGTGAGTGTGAGGGGAGTGTGAGGGGAGTATGAGTGTGAGTGTGAGTGGAGTGTGAGGGGAGTGTGAGTGTGAGGGGAGTGTGAGTGTGAGGGGAGTGTGAGTGTGAGTGTGAGGGGAGTATGAGTGTGAGTGTGAGGGGAGTGTGAATGTGAGTGTGAGGGGAGTGTGAGTGTGAGTGTGAGTGGAGTGTGAGGGGAGTATGAGTGTGAGTGTGAGGGGAGTGTGAGGTTTGGGGTGAGTGTGAGTGTGAGTGTGAGTGTGAGGGGAGTATGAGTGGGGTGTGAGTATGAATGGAGTGTGAGTGTGAGTGGAGTGTGAGTGTGAGGGGAGTGTGAGTGTGAGTGTGAGTGTGAGGGGAGTGTGAGTGTGAGGGGAGTGTGAGGGGAGTGTGAGTGTGAGTGGAGTGTGAGTGTGAGGGGAGTGTGAGTGTGAGTGTGAGGGGAGTGTGAGTGTGAGGGGAGTGTGAGTGTGAGTGTGAGTATGAGTGTGAGTGTGAGTGTGAGGGGAGTATGAGTATGAGTATGAGTATGAGTATGAGTGTGAGTGTGAGTGTGAGGTGAGTGTGAGGGGAGTGTGAGTGTGAGGGGAGTGTGAGTATGAGTGTGAGTGTGAGTGTGAGGGGAGTGTGAGTGTGAGGGGAGTGTGAGTATGAGTGTGAGTGTGAGTGTGAGGGGAGTGTGAGTGTGAGGGGAGTGTGAGTGTGAGTGTGAGGGGAGTGTGAGTGTGAGGGGAGTTTGAGTGTGAGTGTGAGTATGAGTGTGAGTGTGAGGGGAGTATTACCTGGTGGGATATTGTACCCCCTCTCCTCCTCGATCCCTGGTCTTTAGAAGGAGTGCCAGTGAACGCTGACACTGCCTCTCCCGCGGCCCATCTCAGGACTCACCGGCTGATTTCCGGGTTTGTTGCCCAGATCGGGGTGAGAGATGAATAAATTGGTCTTTTGAGCTGATCCTCAGTCGGTGAAGCAGGAAACAACGATCAGAATCTCTGCTGGTTTGGAATGCTGGAGCAGCTTCAAACCAATATTGTCCAATTCACTGAGGGACAGTGTTTTAAATGAGCTGTGAGCTCTCTGGTTAATTTACTGCCAGTATCAGTGGTGCTCAGAGCTCTGGGCATTTGTGTATCCATTAAGTGTGGAGCTGAGAGCTGACTGCAGACATTCAGCTCCCTGCTCTAATAGCTGCACTTGCATTAATTGGAACAAGCTGTTTGGTGTAATGAATTGTGTCTGTGGAGGGATCAGATAGCGTGGGAATGTAATCTCCATCGAATAACCTCCAGCACCAACTTCAGGTGAATGGACAGCAGCATGTCCGATCTCTGTCCCCTCAAACTCCCTGCTATAAATGAACAGCCTGTAGGATGTCTCCGACCATAAGGAGCTGACAGCTGCAGACTGTGAATTACACGGACACAAACACCCAGTGTGAAGGAAGCAGCACAGTCAGATTTGTCAATTATAGATACAGAGAAGTGTGAGGTGCTGCATTTTGTTCGGAAGAATAAGGAGGCCACAAACTGATTGGATAATAGGAGTCGAAATGGGGTGGAGGAGCAGAGGGATCGGGGGCACAGATACACAAATCACTAAAAGTAGCGACACAGGTTAATAAGGCCATAAGATCGGAAAAAAGGGAATAAGAGGGGCAAAGAGAGAGAATGAGAATAGATTAGTGACTCACATAAAAGGGAACCCAAAAGTGTATTATAAACATATAAATTGTAAAAGGATAGTCAAAGGAAGGGTGGGACCGATTAGGGACAAAAAGAGGGAGATCTTCTTGTGGAGGCAGAGGGCATGGCTGAGGTACTGAACGAATACTTCCCATTGGTCTTCACTGGAGAAGAGGATGCTGCCATTGTAGCAGTAAAGGAGGAGGTTGGAGTGATATTGGAGAGGATATTCGATAAAGAGGAGGGATTCCAAAGATTGGCAGTGCTCAGAGCAGAAAAGTCACCCGGTCCGGATGGGAGGCATTCTCGGTTACTGAGGGAAGGGTGGAAATTGCCACAATCTTCCAATCCTTCGATCTGGGGGACAATGCCGGAGGATTGGAGGATTGTAAATGTTCAAAAAAGGGGAGAGGGATAAACCCGACAATTACAGGCCGGTCAGTCTAACCTCGGTGGTGGGGAAACTTTTACAGACAATAATCCGGGACACAATAAATTGGCCCCTGGAGAAGTGTATATATAAATGAAAATCAGCGGGGGTTTGTTAAAGGAAAATCGTGTTTGATGAACTTGATTGAGTTCTTTGATGAGGTAACGGAGAGGGTTGATGAGGGCAGTGAGGTTGGTGTTGTTTATATGGACTTTCAAAAGGCATTTGATAAAGTGCCACATAATAGACTTGTTAGCAAAATTAAATCCCGTGGGATTAAAGGGACAGTGTCAGTGTGGATATAAAACAGGCCACGGGACAGGAAGCAGAGAGTAGTGGTGAACGGTTGTTTCTCAGACTGGAGGGAAGTTTACAGTGATGTTCCCCAGGGGTCAGTATTAGGACCACTGCTCTTTTTGATATATATTAATGACCTGGACTTGGGTATAGAGGGGATAATTTCAAAATTTGCAGATGACACGAAACTCAGAAATGTAGTAAACAGTGAGGAGGATAGTAACAGACTTCAGGAGGACAGAGACAGACTGGTGGAATGGGCAGACACATGGCAGATGAAATTTAATGGCAGAGGAGTGTGAAGTGATGCATTTCAGTAGGAAGAACGAGGAGAGGCAATATAAACTAGAGGGCACAATTCTAAAAGGGGTTCAGGAACAGAGAGATCTGGGGGTATATGTGCACAAATCATTGAAGGTGACAGGGCAGGTTGAGAAAGTGGTTAAAAAAGCAAACGGGATCCTGGGCTTTATAAATAGAGGCAGAGAGTACAAAAGTATGGAAGTCATGATGAACCTTTATAAAACACTGGTTCGATCACAACTGGAGTATTGTGTCCAGTTCTGGGCACCGCACTTTAGGAAAGATGTGAAGGTCTCAGAGAGGGTGCAGAAGGGATTTACTAGAATGATTCCAGGGATGAGGGACTTTAGTTACGTGGATAGACTGGAGAAGCTGGGGTTGTTCTCCTTGGAACAGAGACGGTTGTGAGGAGATTTGATCGAGGTATTCAAAATCATGAAGGGTCGAGACAGAGTAGATAGAGAGAAACTGTTCCCATTGGTGGAAGGGTCAAGAACCAGAGGTCACAGATTTAAGGTGATCGGCAAAAGAACCAGAGGGGAGATGAGGAAACTTTTTTTTAACGCAGCGAGTTGTTCTAATCTGGAATTAACTGCCTGAAAGGGCGGTGGAAGCAGATTCAATAATAACTTTCAAAAGGGAATTGGAGAAATACTCGAACAGAAAAAATTCACAGGGCTATGGGGAAAGAGCAGGGAATGGGACTAATTGGATAGATCTTTCAAAGAGTCAGCACAGACACGATGGGCCGAATGGCCTCCTTCTGTGCTGTACCTACTATTCTATTACAATTTTTTTTATTCGTTCATGGGATGTGGGCATCATTGGCGAGGCCGGCATTTATTGCCCATCCCTAATTGCCCTTGAGAAGGTGGTGGTGAGCCGCCTTCTTGAACCGCTGCAGTCCGTGTGGTGACGGTTCTCCCACAGTGCTGTTAGGAAGGGAGTTCCAGGATTTTGACCCAGCGACGATGAAGGAACGGCGATATATTTCCAAGTCGGGATGGTGTGTGACTTGGAGGGGAACGTGCAGGTGGTGTTGTTCCCATGTGCCTGCTGCTCTTGTCCTTCTAGGTGGTAGAGGTCGCGGGTTTGGGATCTACTGTCGAAGAAGCCTTGGCGAGTTGCTGCAGTGCATCCTGTGGATGGTCTACACTGCAGCCACTGTGCGCCGGTGGTGAAGGGAGTGAATGTTTAGGGTGGTGGATGGGGTGCCAATCAAGCGGGCTGCTTTGTCCTGGATGGTGTCGAGCTTCTTGAGTGTTGTTGGAGCTGCACTCATCCAGGCAAGTGGAGAGTATGAATGTCAAGGGGAGGTGGTTAGACTCTCTCTTGTTGGAGATGGTCATTGTCTGGCACTTATCTGGCACGAATGTTACTTGCCACTTATCAGCCCAAGCCTGGATGTTGTCCAGGTCTTGCTGCATGCGGGCTCGGACTGCTTCATTATCTGAGGGGTTGCGAATGGAACTGAACACTGTGCAATCATCAGCGAACATCCCCATTTCTGACCTTATGATGGAGGGAAGGTCATTGATGAAGCAGCTGAAGATGGTTGGGCCGAGGACACTGCCCTGAGGAACTCCTGCAGCAATGTCCTGGGGCTGAAATGATTGGCCTCCAACAACCACTACTGGCCTGTAGTTCCCTGTTCTCTCTCTCCCTCCTTTCTTGAATATCAGGGTTACATCTGTAACCTTCCAATCCATGGGGACTGTTTTAGAATTGAGCGAATTTTGGAAGATCACAACCAATGCATCCACTATCTCTGCAGCCACATCTTTTAAAACCCTCGGACGTCGGCCATCAGGTCCAGGGGATTTGTTGGCTTTTAGTCCCATTAATTTCTCCAGTACTTTTTCTTTACTAATTATAATTAATTCAAGTTGCTCACTCTGATTAGATTGATAGAATCAGAGAATCAGAGAAGTTTATGGAACAGAAGGAGTCCATTTGGCCCATCGTGTCTGTGCTGGCCGTAAAAGAGGTGAAATCCCACTTTCCCGCACTCGGTCCGTACCCTGCAGGTCACGGCTCTTCAGGTGAACATCCAGGTATTTTTTTAATGAGTTGAGGGTCTCTGCCTCTCCCACCCTCTCAGGCAGTGAGTTCCAGACCCCCACCACCCTCTGGGGGAAAACATTCTACTCAGCTCCCCTCTAATCCTTCCACCAATCACTTTAAATCTATGCCCCCTGGTTATTGACCCCTCCGCTAAGGGAAATAGGTCCTTCCTATCCACACTATCTCGGCCCCTCATAATTTTATACACCTCAATTAAATCTCCCCTCAGCCTCCTCTGTTCCAAAGAAAACAACCCCAGCCTATTCAATCTTTCCTCATAGCTAAAATTCTCCAGTCCTGGCAACATCCTCGTAAATCTCCCGCACCCTCTCCAGTGCAATTACATCCTTCCTGTAATGTGGTGACCAGAACTGTACCCAGTACTCCGGCCAGGATTTTGTCCCCCACAAAAAGCAAGGGACTGAGTACCGAGCCCTGCGGAACCCCACTGGAAACAGCCTTCCAGTCACAAAAACACCCGTCGACCATTACCCTTTGCTTCCTGCCACTGAGCCAATTTTGGATCCAATTTGCCACTTTCCCTTGGATCCCATGGGCCATGTGGTTATGCTGGAACTGTATAAAACACTAGTTAGACCACAGCTTGAGTACTGTGCACAGTTCTGGTCACCACATTACAGGAAGGATGTGATTGCACTCGAGAGGGTGCAGAGGAGATTTACGAGGATGTTGCCAGAGGACTGCGGACAGTTCTGGTCACCACATTACAGGAAGGATGTGATTGCACTCGAGAGGGTGCAGAGGAGATTTACGAGGCTGTTGCCAGGACTGGAGAATTTTAGCTATGAGGAAAGATTGGATCGGCTGGGGTTGTTTTCCTTGGAACAGAGGAGGCTGAGGGGAGATTTAATTGGTGTATAAAATTTTGAGGGGCCGAGATAGAGTGGATAGGAAGGACCTATTTCCCTTAGCAGAGGGGTCAATAACCAGGGGGCATAGATTTAATGTGATTGGTGGAAGGATTAGAGGGGAGCTGAGGAGAAATGTTTTCCCCCAGAGGGTGGTGGGGGTCTGGAACTCACTGCCTGAGAGGGTGGGAGAGGCAGAGACCCTCAACTCATTAAAAAAATACCTGGATGTTCACCTGAAGAGCCGTGACCCGCAGGGTACGGACCGAGTGTGGGAAAGTGGGATTAGGCTGGGGGGCTCGTTTCTCAGCCGGCACAGACACGATGGGCCGAATGGCCTCCTCCTGTGCTGTAAATTTTCTCTGATTCTATGATTGTAACCTCCCTGCTCTTATATTCTATGCCTTGGCAAATAAAGGAAAGTATCCCGTACGTCTTCTTAACCATAGAAACATAAGAACGTCGGAACAGGAGGAGGCCATTCAGCCCCTCGAGCCTGCTCCGCCATTTGATAAGATCATGGCTGATCTGTGATCGAACTCCATATTCCTGCCTTTGGCCCATATCCCTCAACACCACCTTATCGACCTGTCCGACAACCTTCAGGGAGCTGCTTCATCACTGGACCAGCCATATAAATACTGTGGCTACGAGAGCAAGTCAGAGGCTGGGTATTCTGGGGCGAGTGACTCACCTCCTGACTCCCCAAAGCCTTTCCACCATCTACAAGGCACAAGTCAGGAGTGTGATGGAATACTCTCCACTTGCCTGGATGAGTGCAGCTCCAACAACACTCAAGAAGCTCGGCACCATCCAGGACAAAGCAGCCCGCTTGATTGGCACCCCATCCACCACCCTAAACATTCACTCCCTTCACCACCGGCGCACTGTGGCTGCAGTGTGTACCATCCACAGGATGCACTGCAGCAACTCGCCAAGGCTTCTTCGACAGCACCTCCCAAACCCGCGACCTCTACCACCTAGAAGGACAAGAGCAGCAGGCACATGGGAACAACACCACCTGCACGTTCCCCTCCAAGTCACACACCATCCCGACTTGGAAATATATCGCCGTTCCTTCATCGTCGCTGGGTCAAAATCCTGGAACTCCCTTCCTAACAGCACTGTGGGAGAACCGTCACCACACGGACTGCAGCGGTTCAAGAAGGCGGCTCACCACCACCTTCTCAAGGGGCAATTAGGGATGGGCAATAAATGCCGGCCTCGCCAGCGATGCCCACATCCCATGAACGAATAAAAATATGTTACAGCCTCAGAATGACCCGTTTATCCCGAAACTCCATCTCCCACCGCAATTCATCTCCCCCGCCCACTCCCTCTCTCTCCCCCCAGTCCCTCTCTCTCCCCCAGTCCCTCTCTCTCCCCCAGTCCCTCTCTCTCCCCCAGTCCCTCTCTCTCCCCCAGTCCCTCTCTCTCCCCCAGTCCCTCTCTCTCCCCCAGTCCCTCTCTCTCCCCCAGTCCCTCTCTCTCCCCCAGTCTCTCTCTCTCCCCCAGTCCCTCTCTCTCCCCCAGTCCCTCTCTCTCCCCCAGTCCCTCTCTCCCCCCAGTCCCTCTCTCTCCCCCCAGTCCCTCTCTCTCCCCCAGTCCCTCTCTCCCCCCCCCAGTCCCTCTCATTCCCCCAGTCCCTCTCTCTCCCCCAGTCCCTCTCTCTCCCCCCCAGTCCCTCTCTCGCCCCCACTCCCTCTCTCCCCCCAGTCCCTCTCTCTCCCCTCACTCCCTCTCTCCCCCCAGTCCCTCTCTCTCCCCTCACTCTCTCTCTCCCCCCAGTCCCTCTCTCCCTCCCAGTCCCCCTCTCCCCCCACTCCCTCTCTCCCCCCCACTCCCTCTCTCTCCCCCCAGTCCCTCTCACTCCCCCAGTCCCTCTCTCTCTCCCAGTCCCTCTCTCTCCCCCCAGTCCCTCTCACTCCCCCAGTCCCTCTCTCTCTCCCCCACTCCCTCTCTCTCCCCCCAGTCCCTCTCACTCCCCCAGTCCCTCTCTCCCCCAGTCCCTCTCTCCCCCCCAGTCCCTCTCTCTCCCCCACTCCCTCTCTCTCTCCCCCAGTCCCTCTCTCTCCCCCACTCCCTCTCTCTCCCCCCCACTCCCTCTCTCCCCTCCAGTCCCCCTCTCCCCTCACTCCCTCTCTCTCCCCCACTCCCTCTCTCACCCCCAGTCCCTCTCTCTCCCCCAGTCCGTCTCTCTCCCCCAGTCCCTCTCTCTCCCCCCCAGTCCCTCTCTCTCCCCCCAGTCCCTCTCTCCCCCCAGTCCCTCTCTCTCCCCCAGTCCCTCTCTCTCCCCCAGTCCCTCTCTCCCCCCCCAGTCCCTCTCTCTCCCCCCAGTCCCTCTCTCCCCCCCAGTCCCTCTCTCTCCCCCCACTCCCCTCTCTCTCCCCCAGTCCCTCTCTCCCCCCCCCAGTCCCTCTCATTCCCCCAGTCCCTCTCTCTCCCCCAGTCCCTCTCTCTCCCCCACTCCCTCTCTCTCCCCCACTCCCTCTCTCTCCCCCCCAGTCCCTCTCTCTCCCCCAGTCCCTCTCTCTCCCCCAGTCCCTCTCTCTCCCCCAGTCCCTCTCTCTCCCCAGTCCCTCTCTCTCCCCCAGTCCCTCTCTCTCCCCCCCACTCCCTCTCTCTCCCCCAGTCCCTCTCATTCCCCCAGTCCCTCTCTCTCCCCCAGTCCCTCTCTCTCCCCCACTCCCTCTCTCTCCCCCCCACTCCCTCTCTCTCCCCCAGTCCCTCTCTCTCCCCCCCACTCCCTCTCTCCCCTCACTCCCTCTCTCCTCCCCAGTCCCCCTCTCCCCTCACTCCCTCTCTCCCCCCCCAGTCCCCCTCTCCCCCCCACTCCCTCTCTCCCCCCCACTCCCTCTCTCCCCCAGTCCCTCTCTCTCCCCCAGACCCTCTCACTCGCCCCCAGTCCCTCTCTCCCCCAGTCCCTCTCTCCCCCAGTCCCTCTCTCCCCCCCCAGTCCCTCTCTCCCCCAGACCCTCTCACTCGCCCCCAGTCCCTCTCTCTCCCCAGTCCCTCTCTCTCCCCCAGACCCTCTCACTCGCCCCCAGTCCCTCTCTCCCCCAGTCCCTCTCTCCCCCAGTCCCTCTCTCTCCCCCCCAGTCCCTCTCTCCCCCCCAGTCCCTCTCTCCCCCAGACCCTCTCACTCGCCCCCAGTCCCTCTCTCTCCCCCAGTCCCTCTCTCCCCCCAGTCCCTCTCTCTCCCCCAGTCCCTCTCTCCCCCCAGTCCCTCTCTCTCCCCCAGTCCCTCTCTCTCCCCCAGTCCCTCTCTCTCCCCCAGTCCCTCTCACTCCCCCACTCCCTCTCTCTCCCCAGTCCCTCTCACTCCCCCACTCCCTCTCCCCCCCCCCAGTCCCTCTCTCTCCCCCAGTCCCTCTCTCTCCCCCAGTCCCTCTCTCTCCCCCAGTCCCTCTCACTCGCCCCCAGTCCCTCTCTCCCCCAGTCCCCTCTCTCCCCCCAGTCCCTCTCTCTCCCCCAGTCCCTCTCTCTCCCCCCACTCCCTGTCTCTCTCCCCCAGTCCCTCTCTCTCCCCCAGTCCCTCTCTCTCCCCCAGTCCCTCTCTCTCCCCCAGTCCCTCTCTCTCCCCCACTCCCTCTCTCTCCCCCCAGTCCCTCTCTCTCCCCCAGTCCCTCTCTCTCCCCCAGTCCCTCTCTCTCCCCCAGTCCCTCTCTCGCCCCCCACTCCCTCTCTCTCCCCCCAGTCCCTCTCTCTCTCCTCCAGTCCCTCTCTCTCCCCCAGTCCCTCTCTCCCCCAGTCCCTCTCTCTCCCCCAGTCCCTCTCTCTCCCCCAGTCCCTCTCTCTCCCCCCAGTCCCTCTCTCCCCCCCAGTCCCCCTCTCTCCCCCAGTCCCTCTTTCTCCCCCAGTCCCCCTCTCTCCCCCAGTCCCTCTCTCTCCCCCCAGTCCCTCTCTCCCCCCAGTCTCTCTCTCTCCCCCCAGTCCCTCTCTCTCCCCCAGTCCCTCTCTCCCCCCCAGTCCCTCTCTCTCCCCCCCAGTCCCTCTCTCCCCCCACTCCCTCTCTCTCCCCCCAGTCTCTCTCTCTCCCCCCAGTCCCTCTCTCTCCCCCAGTCCCTCTCTCTCCCCCAGTCCCTCTCTCTCCCCCAGTCCCTCTCTCTCTCCCCCAGTCCCTCTCTCTCCCCCAGTCCCTCTCTCTCCCCCAGTCCCTCTCTCCCCCAGTCCCTCTCTCTCTCTCCCCACCTCCCTCTCTCGCCCCCACTCCCTCTCTCCCCCCAGTCCCTCTCTCTCCCCTCACTCCCTCTCTCCCCCCCAGTCCCTCTCTCCCCCACTCCCTCTCTCTCCCCCAGTCCCTCTCTCTCCCCCAGTCCCCTCTCTCTCTCTCCCCTCACTCCCTCTCTCCCCCCCAGTCCCTCTCTCCCCCCCTCCCTCCCTCTCTCTCCCCCAGTCCCTCTCTCTCCCCCACTCCCTCTCTCTCCCCCAGTCCCTCTCTCCCCCCCACTCCCTCTCTCTCCCCCAGTCCCTCTCCCCCCCAGTCCCTCTCTCCCCCCCACTCCCTCTCTCCCCCCCAGTCCCTCTCTCCCCCCCACTCCCTCTCTCTCCCCCAGTCCCTCTCCCCCCCAGTCCCTCTCTCCCCCCCACTCCCTCTCTCTCCCCCAGTCCCTCTCTCTCCCCCAGTCCCTCTCTCTCTCTCCCCTCACTCCCTCTCTCCCCCCAGTCCCTCTCTCCCCCCACTCCCTCTCTCCCCCCCACTCCCTCTCTCTCCCCCCAGTCCCTCTCTCTCCCCAGTCCCCTCTCTCTCCCCCAGTCCCTCTCTCTCCCCCAGTCTCTCTCTCTCCCCCCCACTCCCTCTCTCCCCTCCAGTCCCCCTCTCCCCTCACTCCCTCTCTCCCCCGCAGTCCCTCTCTCCCCCCAACTCCCTCTCTCTCCCCAGTCCCTCTCTCTCCCCCAGTCCCTCTCTCCCCCCAACTCCCTCTCTCCCCCCAGTCCCTCTCTCGCCCCCAGTCCCTCTCTCTCCCCCCAGTCCCTCCCTCTCCCCCCCAGTCCCTCTCTCTCCCCCAGTCCCTCTCTCTCCCCCAGTCCCTCTCTCTCCCCAGTCCCTCTCTCTCCCCCAGTCCCTCTCTCTCCCCCAGTCCCTCTCTCTCTCCCCCAGTCCCTCTCTCTCCCCCAGTCCCTCTCTCTCCCACTCCCTCTCTCTCCCCCCCAGTCCCTCTCTCTCCCCCAGTCCCTCTCTCTCCCCCAGTCCCTCTCTCTCCCCCCAGTCCCTCCCTCTCTCCCCCCAGTCCCTCTCTCCCCCCAGTCCCTCTCTCTCCCCCCAGTCCCTCTCTCTCCCCCCAGTCCCTCTCTCTCCCCCAGTCCCTCTCTCTCCCCCAGTCCGCTCTCTCTCCCCCAGTCCCTCTCTCTCCCACTCCCTCTCTCTCCCCCAGTCCCTCTCTCTCCCCCAGTCCCTCTCTCCCCCCAGTCCCTCTCTCCCCCCAGTCCTCTCTCTCCCCCAGTCCCTCTCTCTCCCACTCCCTCTCTCTCCCCCAGTCCCTCTCTCCCCCCAACTCCCTCTCTCCCCCAGTCCCTCTCTCTCCCCCAGTCCCTCTCTCTCCCCCAGTCCCTCTCTCTCCCCCAGTCCCTCTCTCCCCCCAGTCCCTCTCTCCCCCCAGTCCCTCTCTCTCCCCCACTCCCTCTCTCTCCCCCAGTCCCTCTCTCTCCCCCAGTCCCTCTCTCTCCCCCAGTCGCTCTCTCTCCCCCCAGTCCCTCCCTCTCCCCCCAGTCCCTCTCTCCCCCCCAACTCCCTCTCTCCCCCAGTCCCTCTCTCTCCCCCAGTCCCTCTCTCTCCCCCCAGTCCCTCCCTCTCCCCCCCAGTCCCTCTCTCTCCCCCAGTCCCTCTCTCTCCCACTCCCTCTCTCTCCCCCAGTCCCTCTCTCTCCCCCAGTCCCTCTCTCCCCCCAGTCCCTCTCTCCCCCCAGTCCCTCTCTCTCCCCCAGTCCCTCTCTCTCCCACTCCCTCTCTCTCTCCCCCAGTCCCTCTCTCCCCCCAACTCCCTCTCTCCCCCAGTCCCTCTCTCTCCCCCCAGTCCCTCTCTCTCCCCCAGTCCCTCTCTCCCCCCAGTCCCTCTCTCTCTCCCCCAGTCCCTCTCTCTCCCCCAGTCCCTCTCTCTCCCCCAGTCCCTCTCTCTCCCCCAGTCCCTCTCTCCCCCCAGTCCCTCTCTCTCCCCCAGTCTCTCTCCCCCCCCCAGTCCCTCTCATTCCCCCAGTCCCTCTCTCCCCCCAGTCCCTCTCTCTCCCCCAGTCCCTCTCTCTTCCCCCACTCCCTCTCTCTCCCCCCCACTCCCTCTCTCCCCTCCAGTCCCCCTCTCTCCCCCAGTCCCTCTCATTCCCCAGTCCCTCTCTCTCCCCCAGTCCCTCTCTCTCCCCCCCAGTCCCTCTCTCTCCCCCCCAGTCCCTCTCTCTCCCCCAGTCCCTCTCTCTCCCCCCAGTCCCTCTCTCTCCCCCAGTCCCTCTCTCTCCCCCAGTCCCTCTCTCTCCCCCAGTCCCTCTCTCTCCCCCCAGTCCCTCTCTCCCCCCCAGTCCCTCTCTCTCCCCCAGTCTCTCTCTCCCCCCACTCCCTCTCTCCCCTCCAGTCCCCCTCTCTCCCCCAGTCCCTCTCATTCCCCCAGTCCCTCTCTCTCCCCCAGTCCCTCTCTCTCCCCCCCAGTCCCTCTCTCTCCCCCAGTCCCTCTCTCTCCCCCCCAGTCCCTCTCTCTCCCCCCCAGTCCCTCTCTCTCCCCCAGTCCCCTCTCTCTCCCCCAGTCCCTCTCTCCCCCCCCCAGTCCCTCTCATTCCCCCAGTCCCTCTCTCTCCCCCAGTCCCTCTCTCTCCCCCACTCCCTCTCTCTCCCCCCCACTCCCTCTCTCCCCTCCAGTCCCCCTCTCTCCCCCAGTCCCTCTCTCTCCCCCCAGTCCCTCTCTCTCCCCCAGTCCCTCTCTCTCCCCCAGTCCCTCTCTCCCCCCCAGTCCCTCTCTCTCCCCCCAGTCCCTCTCTCTCCCCCCAGTCCCTCTCTCCCCCCCCAGTCCCTCTCTCCCCCCCAGTCCCTCTCTCCCCCCCAGTCCCTCTCTCTCCCCCAGTCCCTCTCTCTCCCCCAGTCCCTCTCTCTCCCCCAGTCTCTCTCTCTCCCCCCCAGTCCCTCTCTCTCCCCCCAGTCCCTCTCTCTCCCCCAGTCCCTCTCTCTCCCCCAGTCCCTCTCTCCCCCCCAGTCCCTCTCTCCCCCCAGTCCCTCTCTCTCCCCCCCAGTCCCTCTCTCTCCCCCAGTCCCTCTCTCTCCCCCAGTCCCTCTCTCTCCCCCAGTCTCTCTCTCTCCCCCCAGTCCCTCTCTCCCCCCAGTCCCTCTCTCCCCCCAGTCCCTCTCTCTCCCCCAGTCCCTCTCACTCCCCCCTCCACTCCCTCTCTCCCCCCCAGTCCCTCTCTCTCCCCCAGTCCCTCTCTCTCTCCCCCCAGTCCCTCTCTCCCCCAGTCCCTCTCTCTCCCCCCAGTCCCTCTCTCTCCCCCAGTCCCTCTCTCTCCCCCCACTCACTGTCTCTCTCCCCCCAGTCCCTCTCTCTCTCCCCCAGTCCCTCTCTCTCCCCCAGTCCCTCTCTCCCCCCCCCAGTCCCTCTCTCCCCCCCAGTCCCTCTCTCCCCCCCCCCAGTCCCTCTCTCTCCCCCAGTCCCTCTCTCTCCCCCAGTCCCTCTCTCTCCCCCAGTCCCTCTCACTCGCCCCCAGTCCCTCTCTCTCCCCCCAGTCCCTCTCTCTCCCCCAGTCCCTCTCTCTCCCCCAGTCCCTCTCTCTCCCCCCAGTCCTCTCTCTCTCCCCCCCCAGTCCCTCTCTCTCCCCCAGTCCCTCTCTCTCCCCCAGTCCCTCTCACTCGCCCCCAGTCCCTCTCTCCCCCAGTCCCTCTCTCCCCCCAGTCCCTCTCTCTCCCCCAGTCCCTCTCTCTCCCCCCACTCACTGTCTCTCTCCCCCAGTCCCTCTCTCTCCCCCAGTCCCTCTCTCTCCCCCCACTCACTGTCTCTCTCCCCCAGTCCCTCTCTCTGCCCCAGTCCCTCTCTCTCCCCCAGTCCCTCTCTCTCCCCCACTCCCTCTCTCTCCCCCCAGTCCCTCTCTCTCCCCCAGTCCCTCTCTCTCCCCCAGTCCCTCTCTCTCCCCCAGTCCCTCTCTCGCCCCCCACTCCCTCTCTCTCCCCCCAGTCCCTCTCTCTCTCCTCCAGTCCCTCTTTCTCCCCCAGTCCCTCTCTCTCCCCCAGTCCCTCTCTCTCTCCCCAGTCCCTCTCTCTCCCCCAGTCCCTCTCTCTCCCCCCAGTCCCTCTCTCTCCCCCCCAGTCCCTCTCTCTCCCCCAGTCCCTCTCTCCCCCCAGTCCCTCTCTCTCCCCCCAGTCCCTCTCTCTCCCCCCAGTCCCTCTCTCTCTCCCCCAGTCCCTCTCTCTCCCCCAGTCCCTCTCTCTCCCCCCAGTCCCTCTCTCTCCCCCCCAGTCCCTCTCTCTCCCCCAGTCCCTCTCTCTCCCCCCAGTCCCTCTCTCCCCCCCAGTCCCTCTCTCTCCCCCAGTCCCTCTCTCCCCCAGTCCCTCTCTCTCCCCCAGTCCCTCTCTCTCCCCCAGTCCCTCTCTCTCTCCCCCAGTCCCTCTCTCTCCCCCAGTCCCTCTCTCTCCCCCCAGTCCCTCTCTCCCCCCCAGTCCCTCTCTCTCCCCCAGTCCCTCTCTCTCCCCCCAGTCCCTCTCTCTCCCCCCAGTCCCTCTCTCTCCCCCCAGTCCCTCTCTCTCCCCCAGTCCCTCTCTCTCTCCCCCAGTCCCTCTCTCCCCCCAGTCCCTCTCTCTCTCCCCCCAGTCCCTCTCTCCTCCAGTCCCTCTTTCTCCCCCAGTCCCTCTCTCCCCCAGTCCCTCTCTCTCCCCCCAGTCCCTCTCTCTCCCCCCAGTCCCTCTCTCTCCCCCCAGTCCCTCTCTCCCCCCCAGTCCCTCTCTCTCCCCCCAGTCCCTCTCTCCCCCCAGTCCCTCTCTCTCCCCCAGTCCCTCTCTCGCCCCCCACTCCCTCTCTCTCCCCCAGTCCCTCTCTCTCCCCCCAGTCCCTCTCTCTCCCCCAGTCCCTCTCTCCCCCCCAGTCCCTCTCTCTCTCCCCCAGTCCCTCTCTCTCCCCCAGTCCCTCTCTCTCCCCCAGTCCCTCTCGCTCCCCCAGTCCCTCTCTCTCCCCCACTCCCTCTCTCCCCCCCAGTCCCTCTCTCTCCCCCAGTCCCTCTCTCGCCCCCCACTCCCTCTCTCTCTCCCCCAGTCCCTCTCTCTCCCCCAGTCCCTCTCTCTCCCCCCAGTCCCTCTCTCCCCCCCAGTCCCTCTCTCCCCCCCCAGTCCCTCTCTCTCCCCCAGTCCCTCTCTCTCCCCCCAGTCCCTCTCTCTCCTCCAGTCCCTCTCTCTCCCCCAGTCCCTCTCTCTCCCCCAGTCCCTCTCTCTCCCCCAGTCCCTCTCTCTCCCCCCAGTCCCTCTCTCTCCCCCAGTCCCTCTCTTTCCCCCAGTCCCTCTCTCCCCCCCCAGTCCCTCTCTCTCCCCCAGTCCCTCTCTCTCTCTCCCCCAGTCCCTCTCTCTCCCCCCAGTCCCTCTCTCTCCCCCAGTCCCTCTCTCTCCCCCAGTCCCTCTCTCTCCCCCCAGTCCCTCTCTCCCCCCCCAGTCCCTCTCTCTCCCCCAGTCCCTCTCTCCCCCCCAGTCTCTCTCTCTCCCCCCCAGTCTCTCTCTCTCCCCCCCAGTCCCTCTCTCTCCCCCAGTCCCTCTCTCCCCCCCAGTCCCTCTCTCTCCCCCAGTCCCTCTCTCTCCCCCCCAGTCCCTCTCTCTCCCCCAGTCCCTCTCTTTCCCCCAGTCCCTCTCTCCCCCCCAGTCCCTCTCTCTCCCCCAGTCCCTCTCTCTCTCCCCCAGTCCCTCTCTCTCCCCCCAGTCCCTCTCTCTCCCCCAGTCCCTCTCTCTCTCCCCCAGTCCCTCTCTCCCCCCCCAGTCCCTCTCTCTCTCCCCCAGTCCCTCTCACCCCCCCCAGTCCCTCTCTCCCCCCCCAGTCCCTCTCTCTCTCCCCCAGTCCCTCTCTCTCCCCCAGT
This sequence comes from Heptranchias perlo, assembly GCF_035084215.1. Classification (NCBI taxonomy): domain Eukaryota; kingdom Metazoa; phylum Chordata; class Chondrichthyes; order Hexanchiformes; family Hexanchidae; genus Heptranchias; species Heptranchias perlo. The sequence continues at coordinate 131,760 of NW_027139379.1, forward strand.
CCCTCTCTCTCTCCCCCAGTCCCTCTCTCGCCCCCCCACTCCCTCTCTCTCTCCCCCAGTCCCTCTCTCTCCCCCAGTCCCTCTCTCCCCCCCAGTCCCTCTCTCTCCCCCACTCCCTCTCTCTCCCCCAGTCCCTCTCTCCCCCCCAGTCCCTCTCTCTCCCCCAGTCCCTCTCACCCCCCCCAGTCCCTCTCACCCCCCCCAGTCCCTCTCTCTCCCCCAGTCCCTCTCTCTCCCCCAGTCCCTTTCTCCCCCCCAGTCCCTCTCTCTCTCCCCCAGTCCCTCTCTCTCCCCCAGTCCCCTTTCTCCCCCCCAGTCCCTCTCTCTCTCCCCCAGTCCCTTTCTCCCCCCCAGTCCCTCTCTCTCTCCCCCAGTCCCTCTCTCTCTCCCCCCACTCCCCTCTCTCTCTCCCCCACACTCCCTCTCTCCCCCCCACTCCCTCTCTCTGCCCCAGTCCCTCTCTCTCTCCCCCACTCCCTCTCTCTCCCCCCACTCCCCTCTCTCTCCCCCAGTCCCTCTCTCTCCCGCAGTCCCTCA